>NC_056462.1:12613209-12633018 GCF_018296145.1 Oncorhynchus tshawytscha | reverse complement strand
CAACTCATTTGTGTATCTCTTCCGCCTGTGTGATTTAGAACAGAGAGGGAGAGGAATAGAGATGCCCAACTCGGCGGAAAGATGTCTCCTTTCAGTAGGTGGCATTTTTTCGTTGTTTCGCCCACCAAGCAAAGAGTTTTTGTATGGAAGTCAATGAGAGAGTGTTGAATTTGGTAAACCAAAAAAATGTATGGCTTATTTGCTACGGTAGGTTTATTTCATCCAGTAATAGTTTCCGAATGGTTAAATTGTTACGAGTGTATTGATATAAGCAGGGCACGTGACATCCCGGCAATTTTGAGAAAAAACACTTTATATGGGTGTTGTCTCGAGATGGCTATGCATATTCATTACATGAGGCCAGTAGTGTAGCGTCTGTCTCCATTGAATACAGGCAGTTGACGTCGAATTTTCAAAAGAGATTACAATAATTAGATGTATCCACCAATCCAAATAAATCATAGGCGGGATCACCGTACCGTACCGTACCGCTTCGTTGACAACATTGTCAAGACAGCGAGACATGTTTATCCATAATCTTCGTTTATGATGTGAAATCGGACACCACTTGAAGCTGGGACGTCCCTCCTACCATTTCATTCGCTCTTCCGACTGTCCATACATCACAGCCGCTGACAAAGCACATGCCTTAAAATCCTGACATCGTAGCGCAACAGGATAGAGTAGTTTCGTCGCTCGAGCATGTTCAGAGATCGATTTATAACCAACTTTATTACAGTAATCTAAAAAGATTACTCGTTTTTAAACAAAAAACACTTTTTGTTTGTCCTAGACAGACAATAGTAAAATGAAAGGCGAGTTCAGGAAGCCAAACTAGAGCTCTCTTGTGTGACGTTCACAGCGGTGGGGGCAGACGTTTTGATCAAGAGAGACCTGCATATTTTATCTAATACTAGACATACAAATATGTATTTTACAGTTATAAGGAAGGTGAAATCTTATAGTTATTATTTTTATAATTTCATTATACTATATTTCAAGCGTTATTCATACAGTTTTGTTGAATAGGAAATACATACAAAATAAGAATCATATTTTTACTTGTGTACTTGAGCTTGTGTCCTCAAAAGTGACTACACCTCAGCAATTTATAACTATTTTTATCAGAAAGGTGAGATTTCTTTCTTGGAGTAGGCAGCATTACTTATGGCCCTCATGATAAATAATTTGTTTTGGTGATTACGTAGATTACATTTGAGATTACATTTAGTTACATTTATTAAGAGATATGATATCTGAGTGAGCGTGATTAATAAAATCAATGGGGGCCCCCTGGAGGTCAGGGTCCCTGGGCACGTAATTCAGCCATAATCACTAAAAGTTAAAATACTTGGCTAGACTAATTTGACTAATTTACCAATCTTCAAAATGTTAATTGATATCGACTAATTGAGTGACTGAATTGTTAGGTTAGATTACTCGTTGGTTATTACTGCATTGTCGGAACTAGAAGCACAAGCATTTCGCTACACTCGCATTAACATCTGCTAACCATGTGTATGTGACAAATGAATTTGATTTGCTTTGATTTGACTAATTGAGTGACTGTCAGTGAGTGACATATAAGAAGAGGAAAACTGCTGATGCACAACCAAATATCGAAAATTCACCAATTGTACAATTCTAACTCTCAACAGTAAGTTGAGACTCCGTCTTCTTTGTGAGCAACTCCACTATAGATTTGGCCTTGTGTTTTAGGTTATTCTCCTGCTGAAAGGTGAATTCAGCTCCCGGTGTCTGGTGAAAAGCAGACAGAACAATGTTTTCCTCTAGGATTTTTCCTGTGCTTAGCTCTATTCCTTTTTTAAAAAATCCTGAACCCCCCAATTCTTAACTATTACAAGCACACCCATAACATGAATCAAATGAAATAAAATGTTGCGCCGAATACAATAGGTGTAGGTAGACCTTACAGTGAAATGCTTACGTATGAGACCATAACCAACAATGCAGTTAAAAAATAATACAGATGACAGAACAATTTCCAAACGCATGAAGGTACCACGTTCATCGGTACAAACAATAGTACGCAAGTATAAACACCATGGGACTGCGCAGCCATCATACCGCTCAGGAAGGAGACGCGTTCTGTCTCCTAGAGATGAACATACTTTGGTCTGAAAAGTGCAAATCAATTCCAGAACAACAGCAAAGGACCTTGTGAAGATGCTGGAGGAAACAGGTACAAAAGTATCTATATCCACAGTAAAAACAAGTCCTATATTGACATAACCTGAAAGGCCGCTCAGCAAGAAAAAAGACACTTCCAAAACCGCCATTAAAAAGCCAGACTACGGTTTGCAACTGCACATGGGGACAAAGGTCATACTTTTTGGAGAAATATCCTCTGGTCTGATTAAACAAAAATAGAACTGTTTGGCCATAATGACCATAGTTATGTTTGGAGGAAAAAGGGGGAGGCTTGCAAGCCGAAGAACACCATCCCAACCATGAAGCATGGGGGTGGCAGGATCATGTTGTGGGGGTGCTTTGCTGCAGGAGGGTCTGGTCCATTTCACAAAATAGATGGCATCATGAGGACGGAAACTGATATGGATATATTGAAGCAACATCTCAAGACATCAGTCAGGAAGTTAAAGCTATGTCGCAAATGGGTCTTCCAAATGGACAATGACCTCAAGCATACTTCCAAAGTTGTGGCAAAATGGCTTAAGGACAACAAAGTCAAGGTATTGGAGTGGCCATCACAAAGCCCGGACCTCAATCCTATAAAAAATGTGTGGGCAGAATCGAAAATGCGTGTGCGAGCAAGGAGGCCTACAAACCTGACTCGGTTACACCAGCTCTGTCAGGAGGAATGAACCAAAATTCACCCAACTTATTGTGGGAAGCTTGTGGAAGGCTACCCAAAATGTTTGACCCAAGTTAAACAATTTAAAGGCAATGCTACCAAATACTAATTGAGTGTACGTAAACTTCTGACCACTGGGAATGTGATTCAAGAAATACAAGCTGAAATAAATAATTCTCTCTACTATTATTCTGACATTTCACATTCTTAAAATAAAGTGGTGATCCTAACTGATCTAAGACAGGGAATCTTTACTAGGATTAAATGTCAGGAATTGTGAAAAACTGAGTTTAATGTATTTGGCTAAGGTGTATGCAAACTTCCGACTTCAACTGTACATGTATGTAGAGTTATTAAAGTGACTATGCATAGATGATAACAACAGAGAGTAGAAGCGATGTAAAAGGGGGGGTGCAATGCAAATAGTCTGGGAAGCCATTTGATTAGATGTTCAGGAGTCTTATGGCTTGGGGGTAGAAGCTGTTTAGAAGCCTCTTTGACTTAGACTTGGCGCTCCGGTACCACTTGCCATGCAGTTGCAGGGAGAACATTCTATGACTACGGTGGCTGGAGTCTTTGACAATTTTTAGGGCCTACCTCTGACACCACCTGGTATAGAGTTTCTGGATGGCAGGAATCTTGGCCCCAGTGATGTACTGGGCCGTTCGCACTACCCTCTGTCATGCCTTGCGGTCGGAACAGTTGCCAGACCAGGCAGTGATGCAACCAGTTAGGATGCTCTCGATGGTGCAGCTGTAGAACCTTTTGAGGATCTGAGGACCCATGCCAAATCTTTTCAGTCTCCTGAGGGGGAATGGGTTTTGTCGTGCCCTCTTCATGACTGTGTGCTTGGACCATGTTAGTTTGTTGGTGATGTGGACACCAAGGAACTTGAAGCTCTCAACCTGCTCCACTGCAGCCCCGTCAATGAGAATAGGGGGCGTGCTCAGTCCTCTTTTTCCTGTAGTCCACAATAATCTCCTTTGTCTTGATCACGTTGAGGGAGAGGTTGTTGTCCTGGCACCACACGGCCACGTCTCTGACCTCCTCCCTATAGGCTGTCTCGTCGTTTTTGGTGATTAGGCTGTTCTGTCATCGGCAAACTTAATGATGGTGCTTAGCTTATTGATGAGCTTTGAGGGCACTATATTGTTGAACGCTGAGCAGTAGTCAACGAATAGCATTCTCACATGGGTGTTCCTTTTGTCCAGGTGGGAAAGGGCAGTGTGGAGTGAGATAGAGATTGCATCATCTGTGGATCTGTTGGGGCGGTATGCAAATTATTGTGGGTCTAGGGTTTCTAGGATAATGGTGTTGATGTGAGCCATGACCAGCCTTTTAAAGCACTTCATGGCTACAGACGTGAGTGCTATGGGTTGGTAGTCATTTAGGCAGGTTACCTTAGTGTTCTTGGGCACAGGCACTGTGGTGGTCTGCTTAAAACGTTGATATTACAGACTCGGACAGTGAGTGGTTGAAAATGTCAGTGAAGACACTTGCCAGTTGGTCAACGCATGCTCACAGTACATGTCCTGGTAATCCATCTGGCCCTGCGGCCTTGTGAATGTTGACCTGTTTAAAGGTCTTACTCAGATTATCTGCGGCGAGCGTGATCACACAGTCTTCCGGAACAGCTGGTGCTCTCATGCATGTTTCAGTGTTATTTGCCTAGAAGCAAGCATAGAAGTAGTTTAACTTGTCTTGTAGGCTTGTGTCACTGGCCAGCTCTGGGCTGTGCTTCCCTTTGTAGTCTGTAATGGTTTGCAGGCCCTGCCACATCCGGCCAGCGTCAGAGCCGGTGCAGTACAATTCGATCTTAGTCCTGTATTGACGCTTTGCCTGTTTGATGGTTGGTCGGAGGGCATAGCAGGATTTCTTATAAGCTTCTGGGTTAGAGGTGCGGCAGGGTAGCCTAGTGGTTAGAGCGTTGGACTAGTAACCGGAAGGTTGCAAGTTAAAATCCCTGAGCTGACAAGGTACAAATCTGTCGTTCTGCCCCTGAACAGGCAGTTAACCCACTGTTCCTAGGACATCATTGAATATAAGAATTTGTTCTTAACTGACTTGCCTAGTTAAATAAAGGTCAAATAAAATTTTAAAAAGAGTCACGCTCTTTGGAAGTGGTAGCTCTAGCCTTTAGCTCAGTGCGGATGTTGCCTGTAACCCATGGTTGGGGTATGTACGTACAGGCACTGTGGGGACGACATCACCAATGCCCTTATTGATGAAGCCAAAGACTGATGTGGTGTATTCCTCAATGCCATCGGAGGAATCTCGGAACATATTCCAGTCTGTGCTAGCAAAACAGTCCTGTAGCTTAACAACTGCTTCATCTGACCACTTTTTTATTGATCTAGTCACTGGTGGTTCCTGCTTTAATTTTTGCTTGTAACCAGGAACCAGGAGGATAGAATTATGGTCAGATTTGCCAAATGGAGGGTGAGGGAGAGCTTTGTATGCGTCTGTGTGGAGTAAAGGTGGTCCAGAGTTTTTTACCCCTCTGGTTGCACATTTGTTCGTTTATTTGCGTTGTTTGTATTAGCCACCACTATGTTTGAAGATATTGAGAGTGGTACACAGTAACATGTTGTATTGGATTTGCCCTAAACATAACACTTTGTATTCAGGACAAAAAGTGAATTGCTTTGCCAAATTCTTTTGCAGTATTACTTTAGTGTGTTGTTGCAAACAGGATACATGTTTTGGAATATTTTATTCTGTACAAGCTTTCTTCTTTTCACTCTGTCAATTAGGTTAGTATTGTAGAGTAATTACAATGTTGTTGATCCATCCTCAGTTTTCTCCTATACAGCCATTAAACCCTGTAACTATTTTAATGGTGAAGTCCCTGAGTGGTTTCCTAAGTTAGAAAGGACACCTGTATCTTTTTAGTGACTGGGTGTATTGATACACAATTGAAAGTGTAATTAATAACTTCAGCATGCTCAAATGGATATTCAATATCTGTTTTTTTATTTTTTATTTTATCCAGCAATAGGTGCCCTTCTTTGCGAGGCATTGGAAAACCTCCCTGGTCTTTGTGGATGAATCTGTGTTTCAAATTCACTGCACAACTGAGGGAGCTTACAGATAATTGTATGCGTGGGTTACATAGATGAGGTAATCATTCAAAAATCATGCTAAACACTATTATTGAAATCAGAGTGAGTCCATGCAACTTATTAGGTGACTTGTTAAGCACATTTGTACTCCTGAACTTATTTAGACTTGCCATAACAAAGAGGTTGAATAGTTTTTGACTCAAGTCATTTCAACTTTAAATATTGTATTAATTTGTCAAATAAAAAATGTGTAAGTCCACTTTGACATTATAGGGCATTGTGTGTAGGCTACTGACAAAAACATCTACATTGTATAAATGTTCAAGTCAGGCTGTAACTCAACAAAATGTGGAAAAAGTCAAGGGGTGTGAAAACTTTCTGAAGGCACTTTAAGTAGGACCCTGATTCACATAGTGTTATGATGTTGTTTATTGTAGAATTTGAACCTAGCATAAGTTAGACATCTTCTATAACATTTTTCAATTTGCAACAATATTGATACTGGACATAAATATTGCATTCATCTGTTATGTCAAAGATTGGTGGATATATACAGCCTATTTTCTATGTCGCTTATGCCACTAAATAATTAAACCTTGTGCTTTAAATAGATTCAATATTATTTGCATTTCAATTATATTACCATAACCCATTTATTGCAAAGATTCCCACGGTACAATGATTGCAGCCTTATAAACTTCCCTTCTGTACATTGCAGTTATAACAAGTGCTGAGCAATTAACCGACATTTTGGTTGAATTATTTGATTTCCATTTCGTTCGACTTTTTTTTCTGTGAGGTCAATGCACAAATGGCAGTTTCTCGAGAGATAAGTCAGATCCAGCCTGAACTGTGTGATGTAGTAGGGAGTTGTCGTTTCCAACAGGCCAATATCCTGCATATTTCAGAGGGTAAATCGTAGTAATTAACTACAATGACCATAATCCACTGCGCATCTACTTGTCCTGTCTATCTTTTCTTTGTGCCTGCTACGATAATTTGTGCCTGCTACGGTAAACGGCAGAAGAATGCGCGATCGTGAGGGGATTTAGAGAGCAGCTGATGCTTGACAGGGTATCGCTACCTGAAAAACACTGATCTAAGTGATCGAAAGTTCGTATTCAGTCATAGAAGTATGCCTTATTTACTCCGAAGAGATACAAATGAGTGATTTTGTCAGACAGAATATTCAGCAGCTCTGTAGGGATGAGATGATGACTTGGAATTAAATAATACAATCATAAAATAAAACAAATGCAATATACACAACAACTGAAATATGTTATTAAAGTAATGTGAACACTATAATGTAATGTGAACATGTGAACATTAACATTATGGTTAATAAGTGATAAGCAGTAATGGACAGTCACTACCATCATGGTACTTTTATTAATTGTTTTATTCTGTGTTGTTACAGCATTCAACCCAAATAACCGAAATCGAATGATTATTTTTTCATCATTCATCATTCATCATTAGTTATAACTCGTGTTAATTTACTTATAACTCCCCAACATTATTATATTTCCAATTACATAACATTATCTGCTGATTAAATTAGCCCCTACCTTATTTAGTACTCTCCCCAGGAACGGCAGTAGCTTCTGACCCGTTTTCATTGGGTACATTTAGTAAGTATAAAACAGAAAACAGAGGAGTCTTTATCCATACTCTACCCCATGCTAAGAGTATGAACATCTCTCCCCTCTCTCCTCTCAGCCTGTAAACCAGATAAATAACCAAGGGCATTGATTAAGTCCGCACTCTGCACAAGCACGAAAATAACGCCATGCATACATGCAAGTACGTTAGAGGGCTAAGAGAGGAGGCCAGCATTGGGGAGTGATCCAAACCAAACCTCTCAGTCTCAGACAGATTTAGTTCATATATGCTGTGGAAAAGTACATGAACGGGGTCTGAATCATGGTTTTACAGTTTAGCGGACAAGCAGCGTTTGTTCACATCCAGAATAACGTATAATTCCAATTTAGCAGGCTTGAAGTAGTAGGCTACATTTTTAGTATATGTGTTTTCAATGTGTTTTTTTATATTATTTTAATTGGTTGTATATCAGCCATTTTGCATTTCAATAGAGAAACATCCAAGAGCGAATGAACGAATGCCTGATACTGAATGTTGCCTTTCACTGAAACTCTCGAAAGCATCTGAATTGCTGTGAGTGTTGCAATCAGATGTGGTGGATGCTCGTACTGTTTAAACGGAGTGTCTGTCTGGGTATAATGAAATGCAAGTGATGCATGCAGTAAATGAACCAGTTGGAAGGGAAATGCAAGTTTCTCTATAGCTGTAACCTTTGCCTTGACTTGGCTCCTTTCCTTGTTGACACGCAGAGGAGCTCCACTGACTGCTGATAGAGCTGGTTGGCTGTGAAAGTATCCGTCACAGCCAAACTGAATCATCTACTTCGTGTGTTAAATCAATTGCTTCTTATTGTTCGATAGCACAGTTTTATCCGTTGCAGTTCCACTTTAAACAAATCAAGCGGTATTTCCTTTGTGTTATACAGCTACCGAAAACTGAGAAATGGCCTTTTGGGGCTCTGAAAGTATATCATACTCAATAAAAGATGGCATTTTGCGGTTGACGCTTAATGATGTAATTGACACTGTAGATTGGTGTTTCATGCTCTTCTATGGATGAGCCTTGTTTCATTGGAGGATCAGATGGGTTGATATTAAGAATAGTTTATTAAGACACATTTTATATTTTGATTGGCCTATAGTAGCTCAATAAGTATGGGAGACCAGGGATGGTTGTAACACAGGATAGTTGTAACACTCAATATCTCCAATCAGGAACAAGCTAGAATCATGTGACTCACTGCATATGCTCAGTTTAGTCCTCAACCCTCATGAAGAAGCAAGAGGTAAGAAAGTACTTTTTTTTTAACCAAATATGTTTTTGTGATTGCATCACCTGCTTTATAGTTAGATTCACCAAACGTATATAAGCTTTGTCTGAAAACAAGACTCCCTAAATTTTATCAGCATATCGATTGCGCAACCAGGGGTGGAAAGACCCTAGATCATTGTTACTCTAACTTCCGCGACGCATATAAGGCCCTGCCCCGCCCCCTTTCGGAAAAGCTGACCACGACTCCATTTTGTTGATCCCTGCCTACAGACAGAAACTAAAACAAGAAGCTCCCACGCTGAGGTCTGTCCAACGCTGGTCCGACCAAGCTGACTCCACACTCCAAGACTGCTTCCATCACGTGGACTGGGAGATGTTTCGTATTGCGTCAGACAACAACATTGACGAATACGCTGATACGGTGTGCGAGTTCATTAGATCGTGCGTTGAAGATGTCGTTCCCATAGCAACGATTAAAACATTCCCTAACCAGAAACCGTGGATTGATGGCAGCATTCGTGTGAAACTGAAGGCACGAACCACTGCTTTTAATCAGGGCAAGGTGTCTGGTAACATGGCTGAATACAAACAGTGCAGCTATTCCCTCCGCAAGGCTATCAAACAAGCTAAGCGCCAGTACAGAGACAAAGTAGAATCTCAATTCAACGGCTCAGACACAAGGGTATGTGGCAGGGTCTACAGTCAATCACGGACTACAGGAAGAAACCCAGCCCAGTCACGGACCAGGATGTCTTGCTCCCAGGCAGACTAAATAACTTTTTTGCCCGCTTTGAGGACAATACAGTGCCACTGACACGGCCTGCAACGGAAACATGCGGTCTCTCCTTCACTGCAGCCGAAGTGAGTAAGACATTTAAACGTGTTAACCCTCGCAAGGCTGCAGGCCCAGACGGCATCCCCAGCAGCGCCCTCAGAGCATGCGCAGACCAGCTGGCCGGTGTGTTTACGGACATATTCAATCAATCCCTATACCAGTCTGCTGTTCCCACATGCTTCAAGAGGGCCACCATTGTTCCTGTTCCCAAGAAAGCTAAGGTAACTGAGCTAAACGACTACCGCCCCGTAGCACTCACATCCGTCATCATGAAGTGCTTTGAGAGACTAGTCAAGGACCATATCACCTCCACCCTACCTGACACCCTTGACCCACTCCAATTTGCTTACCGCCCAAATAGGTCCACAGACGATGCAATCTCAACCACACTGCACACTGCCCTAACCCATCTGGACAAGAGGAATACCTATGTGAGAATGCTGTTCATCGACTACAGCTCGGCATTCAACACCATAGTACCCTCCAAGCTCGTCATCAAGCTCGAGACCCTGGGTCTCGACCCCGCCCTGTGCAACTGGGTACTGGACTTCCTGACGGGCCGCCCCCAGGTGGTGAGGGTAGGCAACAACATCTCCTCCCCGCTGATCCTCAACACTGGGGCCCCACAAGGGTGCGTTCTGAGCCCTCTCCTGTACTCCCTGTTCACCCACGACTGCGTGGCCATGCACGCCTCCAACTCAATCATCAAGTTTGCGGACGACACAACAGTGGTAGGCTTGATTACCAACAACGACGAGACGGCCTACAGGGAGGAGGTGAGGGCCCTCGGAGTGTGGTGTCAGGAAAATAACCTCACACTCAACGTCAACAAAACTAAGGAGATGATTGTGGACTTCAGGAAACAGCAGAGGGAACACCCCCATCCACATCAATGGAACAGTAGTGGAGAGGGTAGCAAGTTTTAAGTTCCTCGGCATACACATCACAGACAAACTGAATTGGTCCACTCACACAGACAGCATCGTGAGGAAGGCGCAGCAGTGCCTCTTCAACCTCAGGAGACTGAAGAAATTCGGCTTGTCACCAAAAGCACTCACAAACTTCTACAGATGCACAATCAAGAGCATCCTGGCGGGCTGTATCACCACCTGGTATGGCAACTGCACTGCCCTCAACCGTAAGGCTCTCCAGAGGGTAGTGAGGTCTGCACAACGCATCACCGGGGGCAAACTACCTGCCCTCCAGGACACCTACACCACCCGATGCTACAGGAAGGCCATAAAGATCATCAAGGACATCAACCACCCGAGCCACTGCCTGTTCACCCCGCTGCCATCCAGAAGGCGAGGTCAGTACAGGTGCATCAAAGCTGGGACCGAGAGACTGAAAAACAGCTTCTATCTCAAGGCCATCAGACTGTTAAACAGCCACCACTAACATTGAGTGGCTACTGCCAACACACTGTCAATGACACTGACTCTACTCCAGCCACTTTAATCATGGGAATTGATGGGAAATGATGTAAATATATCACTAGCCACTTTAAACAATGCTACCTTATATAATGTTACTTACCCTACATTGTTCATCTCATATGCATACGTTGATACTGTACTCTATATCATCGACTGCATCCTTATGTAATACATGTATCACTAGCCACTTTAACTATGCCACTTGGTTTACATACTTATCTCATATGTATATACTGTACTCGATATCATCTACTGTATCTTGCCTATGCTGCTCTGTACCATCACTCATTCATATATCCTTATGTACATATTCTTTATCCCCTTACACTGTGTATGACAGTAGTTTTTTTTTTTTTTGGAATTGTTAGTTAGATTACCTGCTCGTTATTACTGCATTGTCGGAACTAGAAGCACAAGCATTTCGCTACACTCGCATTAACATCTGCTAACCATGTGTATGTGACAAATAAAATTTGATTTGATTTGATTTGATTTATAACCAGTGTGTGTAGATATGTTTGATGTATAGTGAACACAAATATAAACACAACATATTGTTGTTTTATGAGCTGAAATAAAAGATTCCAGAAGTTATCCATCTGTACAAAAAGCTTATATCTCTCAAATTCTGTGCACAAATGTGTTTACATCCCTGTTAGTAAGCGTTTCTCCTTTGCCAAGATAATCCATCCACCTGACAGGTATAGCATACCAAGAAGCTGATTAAACAGCACAGGTGCACCTTGTGCTGGGGACAATAAAAGGCCACTTTAAAATGTGCCGTTTTGCCACACAACACAATGCCACAGATGACTCAAGTTTTGAGGGAGCGTGCAATTGACATGCTGACTGCAGGAATGTCCACCGAAGCTGTTGCTAGAGAATTTAATGTTAATTTCTCTACCATAAGCCGCCTCCAATGTCATTTTAGAGAATTTGGCGGTACTTCCAACTGACCTCACAGCTGCCGACCACGTATAACCACGCAAGCCCAAGACCTCCACATCCGGCTTCTTCACCTGTGGGATCATCTGAGACCAACCACCCGGACAGCTGATGACTGTGGGTTTGATGACAGCTTATGACTGTGGGTTTACACAACCGAAGAATTACTGCACAAACGGTCAGAAACTGTCTCAGGGACGCTCATCTGCGTGCTCGCTGTCTTCAACAGGGTCTTGACTGCAGTTCAGCATCGTTACCGACTAGTGGGAAAATGCTCACCTTCGAGGGCCACTGGCACGGTGGAGAAGTTTGCTCTTCACAGATGAATCCTGGTTTCTACTGTACCAGGTAGATAGATGGCAGACACCGTGTATGGCGTCATGTGGGTGATGTCAATGTTGTGAACAGAGTGCCCCAAGGTGGCGGTGAGGTTATGGTATGGGCAGGCATAAGCTATGGACAACGAACACAATTGCTTTTTATCAATGTCAATTTCAATGCACAGAGATACAGTGATGACATCCTGAGGCCCATTGCAATGTCATTCATCTGTCACCATCACCTCATGTTTCAGCATGATAATGCACAGCCCCATGTTGCAAGGATCTGTACCCAATTCCTGGAAGCTGAAAATGTCCCAGTTCTTCCATGGCCTGCATTCTCACCAGACATGTCAACCATTGAACATGTTTGGGATGCTCTGGATCGACATGTACCAGTGTTCCAGTTCCCGCTAATATCCAGCAGCTTCACATAGCCATTGAAAAGGAGTGGGACATCATTCCACAGGCCACAATCAACACAGTAACAACCTGATCAACCCTATGCGATGCAGATGTGTTGCGCTGCATGAGGCAAATGGTGGTCACACCAGATACTGACTGGTTTTCTGATCCACACCCCAACCTTTTGTGTTTTTTTACATTTATTTTTTATTTCACCTTTATTTAACCAGGTATGCTAGTTGAGAACAAGTTCTCATTTGCAACTGCGACCTGGCCAAGATAAAGCACAGCAGTGTGAACAGACAACACAGAGTTACACATGGAGTAAACAATTAACAAGTCAATAACACAGTAGGAAAAAAAGAGAGTCTATATACATTGTGTGCAAAAGGCATGAGGAGGTAGGCGAATAATTACAATTTTGCAGATTAACACTGGAGTGATAAATGATCAGATGGTCATGTACAGGTAGAGATATTGGTGTGCAAAAGAGCAGAAAAGTAAATAAATAAAAACAGTATGGGGATGAGGTAGGTAAAAATGGGTGGGCTATTTCAAATCAAATCAAATCAAATTTTATTTGTCACATGGTTAGCAGATGTTAATGCGAGTGTAGCGAAATGCTTGTGCTTCTAGTTCCGACAATGCAGTAATAACCAACAAGTAATCTAACTAACAATTCCAAAACTACTGTCTTATACACAGTGTAAGGGGACAAAGAATATGTACATAAGGATATATCATGGTTTGGGCCTGCTTTTCTTCCAGGGAAGATGGTTAAAATTGATGGGAAGATGGAGGACAAAACAATCAGTTGTATATTCAAACATAAAGCAAAATCTACAATGGAATGGCAGGTGTTAGAATGGCCAACAACCTGAATCCAATGAATGAGTGATGGTACAGAGCAGCATAGGCAAGAGCTGATCTTCAAAAGGCAAGAGTTCATCTTAAAAAAGTTTGAAATATCCAATAAATGTCGTTCCACTTCATGATTGTGTCCCACTTGTTGTTGATTCTTCACAAAAAATACAGTTTTATATCTTTATGTTTGAAGCCTGAAATGTGGCAAAAGGTCGCAAAGTTCAAGGGGGCCGAATACTTTCGCAAGGCACTGTACATATGAGATGAGTATGTAAACAAAGTGGCATAGTTAAAGTGGCTAGTGACACATGTATTACATAAGGATGCAGTCGATGATATAGAGTACAGTATATACGTATGCATATGAGATGAATAATGTAGGGTATGTAAACATTATATAAGGTAGCATTGTTTAAAGTGGCTAGTGATATATTTACATCATTTCCCATCAATTCCCATTATTAAAGTGGCTGGAGTTGAGTCAGTGTCAGTGTCAGTGTGTTGGCAGCAGCCACTCAATGTTAGTGGTGGCTGTTTAACAGTCTGATGGCCTTAAGATAGAAGCTGTTTTTCAGTCTCTCGGTCCCAGCTTTGATGCACCTGTACTGACCTCGCCTTCTGGATGATAGCGGGGTGAACAGGCAGTGGCTCGGGTGGTTGATGTCCTTGATGATCTTTATGGCCTTCCTGTAACATCGGGTGGTGTAGGTGTCCTGGAGGGCAGGTAGTTTGCCCCGGTGATGCGTTGTGCAGACCTCACTACCCTCTGGAGAGCCTTACGGTTGAGGGCGGAGCAGTTGCCGTACCAGGCGGTGATACAGAATGCTCTCGATTGTGCATCTGTAGAAGTTTGTGAGTGCTTTTGGTGACAAGCCGAATTTCTTCAGCCTCCTGAGGTTGAAGAGGCGCTGCTGCACCTTCTTCACGATGCTGTCTGTGTGAGTGGACCAATTCAGTTTGTCTGTGATGTGTATGCCGAGGAACTTAAAACTTGCTACCCTCTCCACTACTGTTCCATCGATGTGGATAGGGGGTGTTCCCTCTGCTGTTTCCTGAAGTCCACAATCATCTCCTTAGTTTTGTTGACGTTGAGTGTGAGGTTATTTTCCTGACACCACACTCCGAGGGCCCTCACCTCCTCCCTGTAGGCCGTCTCGTCGTTGTTGGTAATCAAGCCTACCACTGTTGTGTCGTCCGCAAACTTGATGATTGAGTTGGAGGCGTGCGTGGCCACGCAGTCGTGGGTGAACAGGGAGTACAGGAGAGGGCTCAGAACGCACCCTTGTGGGGCCCCAGTGTTGAGGATCAGCGGGGAGGAGATGTTGTTGCCTACCCTCACCACCTGGGGGCGGCCCGTCAGGAAGTCCAGTACCCAGTTGCACAGGGCGGGGTCGAGACCCAGGGTCTCGAGCTTGATGATGAGCTTGGAGGGTACTATGGTGTTGAATGCCGAGCTGTAGTCGATGAACAGCATTCTCACATAGGTATTCCTCTTGTCCAGATGGGTTAGGGCAGTGTGCAGTGTGGTTGAGATTGCATCGTCTGTGGACCTATTTGGGCGGTAAGCAAATTGGAGTGGGTCTAGGGTGTCAGGTAGGGTGGAGGTGATATGGTCCTTGACTAGTCTCTCAAAGCACTTCATGATGACGGATGTGAGTGCTACGGGGCGGTAGTCGTTTAGCTCAGTTACCTTAGCTTTCTTGGGAACAGGAACAATGGTGGCCCTCTTGAAGCATGTAGGAACAGCAGACTGGTATAGGGATTGATTGAATATGTCCGTAAACACACCGGCCAGCTGGTCTGCGCATGCTCTGAGGGCGCGGCTGGGGATGCCGTCTGGGCCTGCAGCCTTGCGAGGGTTAACACGTTTAAATGTCTTACTCACCTCGGCTGCAGTGAAGGAGAGACCGCATGTTTTCATTGCAGGCCGTGTCAGTGGCACTGTATTGTCCTCAAAGCGGGCAAAAAGTTATTTAGTCTGCCTGGGAGCAAGACATCTTGGTCCGTGACTGGGCTGGATTTCTTCCTGTAGTCCGTGATTGACTGTAGACCCTGCCACATGCCTCTTGTGTCTGAGCCGTTGAATTGAGATTCTACTTTGTCTCTGTACTGACGCTTAGCTTGTTTAATAGCCTTGCGGAGGGAATAGCTGCACTGTTTGTATTCAGTCATGTTACCAGACACCTTGCCCTGATTAAAAGCAGTGGTTCGCGCTTTCAGTTTCACACGAATGCTGCCATCAATCCACGGTTTCTGGTTAGGGAATGTTTTAATCGTTGCTATGGGAACGACATCTTCAACGCACGTTCTAATGAACTCGCACACCAAATCAGCGTATTCGTCAATGTTGTTATCTGACGCAATACGAAACATCTCCCAGTCCACGTGATGGAAGCAGTCTTGGAGTGTGGAGTCAGCTTGGTCAGACCAGCGTTGAACAGACCTCAGCGTGGGAGCCTCTTGTTTTAGTTTCTGTCTGTAGGCAGGGATCAACAAAATGGAGTCGTGGTCAGCTTTTCCGAAAGGGGGGCGGGGCAGGGCCTTATATGCATCGCGGAAGTTAGAGTAACAATGATCCAAGGTCTTTCCACCCCTGGTGTAAAGACCTTTCCACCCCTACCGATAGACTATGTACAGCTGCAGCGATCGATTAGCTGCTCAGATAGCAAATGTTTGAAGTTGGTGAGGGAGATAAGTCTCCAACTTCAGCGATTTTTGTAATTCGTTCCAGTCACAGGCAGCAGAGAACTGGAACGAAAGGCGGCCAAATGAGGTGTTGGCTTTAGGGATGATCAGTGAGATACACCTGCTGGAGCGCGTGCTACGGGTGGGTGTTGCCATCGTGACCAGTGAACTGAGATAAGGCGGAGCTTTACCTAGCATGGACTTGTAGATGACCTGGAGCCAGGTGTTAAAGGTATCTGTCACCAACAGATCCATATCTGTATTCCCAGTCATGTGAAATCCATAGATTATGTCCTAATGAGTTAATTTAAATTGACCAATTTACATATATAAGCTGTACCTCAGTAAAATCTTAGAAATTGTTGCATGTTGTGTTTATATTTTTGTTCAGTGTAAGTTAGCAATGCTAAGGTTTTAACATGTAGCTAAAATCTCTCTCTCACACACAGACACACACACACACACACACACACACACACACACACACACACACACACACACACACACAAGCCCTATTACAACTGACCCGGGAGTTGGGGTAAATTGTAATATTACACTCCCTGTATTTGTATCTCCCCTACTATTTATTGACAGTAGACTGCAATCTGTGTAAAATGTATATAAACTGAGTAAAAATATATAAACGCAACATGCAACAATTTAAAATATTTGAATGAGTTAGAGTTCATATATATGGAAATCAGTCAATTGAAATAAATAAATTAGGCCCTAATCTATGTATTTCACATGACTGGGCAAGGGTGCAGCCATGAGTGGGCCTTGGAGGGCATAAGCCCACCCACTTGGCAGCCAGGGCCACCTACTGGGGAGCCAGGCCCAGCCAATCAGAATTTGTTTTTCCCAACAAACAGGCTTTATTACAGACAGAAATACTCCTCAGCACCCCCTCAGATGATCCCGCAGGTAAAGAACCCAGATGTGGAGTTCTTGGACTTGCGTGGTTATACGTGGTCTGCAGCTGTGAGGCCAGTTGGAAGTACTGCCAAATTATCTAAAACGACGTTGGTGGCAGCTTATGGTAGAGAAATTAACATTAAATTCTCTAGCAACAGCTCTGATGGACATTTCTGCAGTCAACATGCCAATTGCACACTCCCTCAAAACTTGAGACATCTGTGTCATTGTGTTGTGTGACAAAACTGCACATTTTAAAGTGGCCTTTAAAATGGGACCAAAGCTTTACATGTTGCATTTTATATTTGTGTTCACTATACATCAAACATATCTACACACACTGGTTATAAAGCTTATATACGTTTGGTGAATCTAACTATAAAGCAGGTGATGCCATCACAAAAACATATTTGGTTAAAAAAGGTACTTTCTTACCATTTGCTTCTTCATGAGGGTTGAGGACTAAACTGAGCATGTGCAGTGAGTCACATGATTCTAGCTTGTTCCTGATTGGAGATATTGAGTGTTACAACTATCCTGTGTTACAACCATCCCTGGTCTCCCATACTTATTGAGCTACTATAGGCCAATCAAAATATAAAATGTGTCTTAATAAACTATTCTTAACATCAACCCATCTGATCCTCCAATGAAACAAGGCTCATCCATAGAAGAGCATGAAACACCAATCTACAGTGTCAATTACATCATTAAGCGTCAACCGCAAAATGCCATCTTTTATTGAGTATGATATACTTTCAGAGCCCCAAAAGGCCATTTCTCAGTTTTCGGTAGCTGTATAACACAAAGTAAATACCGCTGGATTTGTTTGAAATGGAAACTGCAATGGATGCATCTGCATCTGTTGCATTGTGTTTGTGTGACAAAACTGCACATTTTAAAGTGGTCTTTTATTGTCCCCCAGCACAAGGTGCACCTGTGTAATGATCATGCTGTTTAATCAGCTTCTTGATATGCCACACCTGTTTGGTGGATGGATGATCTTGGCAGAGTTAAAATGCTCACAAACAGGTATGTAAACAGATTTGTGCACAACATTTGAGAGAAATAAGCTAACTGTGCATATCGAAAAGTTCAGAGACTTTTAATTTCAGCTCATGAAACATGGGACCAGGACTTTACATGTTGCATTTATATTTTTGTTCAGTGTAAATGGTATTGATTGAGGCTACCGGTACTCTTCAAGTGATTGTTAGTGATATAGCACCATCTTGTGGTACATTTTCACACTGGCAACTTCACAGAGTTTGTCATATTCATTAGGGAAAAGTTGAATGCCTTTATTATGTTGTTACCTTCTATAATTATTTGTTATGCATTATATGTTTAAGGGGTAATCTGCAGTTGCTACAGATGTAGGATCTTAATTTGATCATTATTTCGTTGTGAGCATATTCATGCACAGAAGGATTCTTTAAACTTGAGTTTTAAAACGGCTTCTAAAGTTAGTCATTTCCAGTTAGAAATATCAGACTTGATTTGCCCTAAGAAAAATCTATCAACCCCAACAAAAAATGTCTGTTAATTATCCTTCCTGTTTGGCCCTGTCCGGGGGTGTCCTCGGATGGGGCCACAGTGTCTCCTGACCCCTCCTGTCTCAGCCTCCAGTATTTATGCTGCAGTAGTTTATGTGTCGGGGGGCTAGGGTCAGTTTGTTATATCTGGAGTACTTCTCCTGTCCTATTCGGTGTCCTGTGTGAATCTAAGTGTGCGTTCTCTAATTCTCTCCTTCTCTCTTTCTTTCTCTCTCTCGGAGGACCTGAGCCCTAGGACCATGCCCCAGGACTACCTGACATGATGACTCCTTGCTGTCCCCAGTCCACCTGGCCGTGCTGCTGCTCCAGTTTCAACTGTTCTGCCTTATTATTATTCGACCATGCTGGTCATTTATGAACATTTGAACATCTTGGCCATGTTCTGTTATAATCTCCACCCAGCACAGCCAGAAGAGGACTGGCCACCCCACATATGCTCTCTCTAATTCTCTCTTTCTTTCTCTCTCTCGGAGGACCTGAGCCCTAGGACCATGCCCCAGGACTACCTGACATGATGACTCCTTGCTGTCCCCAGTCCACCTGGCCGTGCTGCTGCTCCAGTTTCACCTGTTCTGCCTTATTATTATACGACCATGCTGGTCATTTATGAACATTTGAACATCTTGGCCATGTTCTGTTATAATCTCCACCCAGCACAGCCAGAAGAGGACTGGCCACCCCACATAGCCTGGTTCCTCTCTAGGTTTCTTCCTAGGTTTTGGCCTTTCTAGGGAGTTTTTCCTAGCCACCGTGCTTCTACACCTGCATTGCTTGCTGTTTGGGGTTTTAGGCTGGGTTTCTGTACAGCACTTTGAGATATCAGCTGATGTACGAAGGGCTATATAAATACATTTGATTTGATTTGATTTTGATTTGAATTATAATCCACATAATTCACATTTCTTGTTGCTACAGGATTATTTTCATGCTGTATCAAACTGGCTCAAATTGAGATCCTACATCCATTTGTGTATTTATAAATGATTGATACAGTGCCTTCAGAAAGTATTCCCACCCCTTGACTTTTTCAACATTTTGTTGTGTTACAGCCTGAATTTAAAATGGATTAAATTGAG
>NC_056462.1:12599687-12613109 GCF_018296145.1 Oncorhynchus tshawytscha | reverse complement strand
CCTTTTCTCCATATTCGTAAACAAAACCGTGTGCGCGTAGAAGCTGCAGCTCAGCTGTCACGGCTGTGTGGAGAGACGGACCAAGGCACAGCGTATGTAGAGTTCCACATGTTTATTAAATGAAACTCACAAAACAATAAAAAGCAACGAAATGTGACGTTCTGTAGAGCTCACAGGCATCAACACAAAAACAAGATCCCACAAAAACCAGTGGGGAAATGGCTGCCTAAATATGATCCTCAATCAGAGACAATGATAAACAGCTGCCTCTGATTGGGAACCATACCAGGCCAACATAGAAAATATTAACCTAGATAGAAACAGCCCCCCTCCCCCTAGTCACACTCCGACCTAACCAAAAGAGAGAATAACAAGGCTCTTTATGGTCAGGGCGTGATATCAGCCTTATCTGTGGATAGTAAATTGTACTGAGTTTGAAGACTCAGCCTTTCTTTGCAAAGTCCTGGTGATGGAGAGGCAGAGTATTTTTGGTGTAATTCCAGAATTGCGTCAATCAGCTGTTGTTTGATTGTCCATTGTTTATTGAGAAGAGAGGAATAGGAAATTATTTCGCCTTGTGTTAGCATTGATGTCATTCCCCGGTTCAGACATTGTCCTTGTTTGTTTCTTGTCTGTTATCCATTAAATGTTCACTTCCACTATTTACTTTTTCTAGCATGTTGTTGTTGGTAGAGAGGTCTACTATTTACTTTTCCTAGCATGTTGTTGTTGGTAGAGAGGTCTACTATTTACTTTTCCTAGCATGTTGTTGTTGTTAGAGAGGTCTACTATTTACTTTTCCTAGCATGTTGTTGTTGTTAGAGAGGTCCACTAGTTACTTTTCCTAGCATGTTGTTGTTGGTAGAGAGGTCTACTATTTACTTTTCCTAGCATGTTGTTGTTGTTAGAGAGGTCTACTATTTACTTTTCCTAGCATGTTGTTGTTGTTAGAGAGGTCCACTAGTTACTTTTCCTAGCATGTTGTTGTTGTTAGAGAGGTCTACTATTTACTTTTCCTAGCATGTTGTTGTTGGTAGAGAGATCTACTATTTACTTTTCCTAGCATGTTGTTGTTGGTAGAGAGGTCTACTATTTACTTTTCCTAGCATGTTGTTGTTGGTAGAGAGGTCCACTAGTTACTTTTCCTAGCATGTTGTTGTTGGTAGAGATGTCCACTATTTTGTAGTACTGAACAAGGCCAGGCCTGTGCACTGTGTGTCAATGAGGGTACAAATGCTTTATTTAGCCTTCTTAGTAAATCGGACACACACGCGCGTACACACACACACACACACATCAAGGCTTTTATTGATGACACATGTGGCTGGAAAATAGTCAGGTGGTTGTGCTCAAATACAATTTTGTTTTTATTCGCTTCTTTCTTTTCGTCTGGAATTTAAGACTCTCTCTCATTCAAAGATCAGGGGAACGTGACTGGCCCTCGGAACAATGTACTAAAGTTTTAGCATGTCTTAAGGACCTCTCCACTTTTAAGTTGACCATACCAATGTTTTTCCAAATGCTAACCCTTTTTTTTTCATCGAGTGTTACAACAAATACTTAGACATTAGGGCACCACAATATGTTGACAAAGAACCAAAAACTTTACAAGTTGCTACATGTACGTAGGCTAAGCCTCTCATGACATGCTGAAGTTATATACCATTTAATTAAATCATATATTTCAATTTGACTTCATTTAATTAATGTAGCTAGACACCCAGAATAATACCATTAAAATGTAGTCTAACCAGCTGTAAAGAAAACAGGAGAATCATAGAATGTAAAATAAAATATTACAAAATTGTAGCAGTTAGAGGGGATGAACATAAATATACCTGTCCTTCTCCATTTCTATTTACAATGTATTTTCTTTTTGATGTATGCAAAATCAGAGTCATTAATCAATATATTCTTCATACGCCTATTGAGTGAGGCCTTGAAAACAATTCAGACAACAAACATGGGTTTGCCATTGTTAACCAGGCCACGTGTCACGTATATATGAGATATATAGCCAGGAAATTTATTTTGCAGAGATTTTTCTTTTACTAATAGGAAAATGCTCTCTCTCTCTCTCTCTCTCTCTCTCTCTCTCTCTCTCTCTCTGTCTCTCCCTTGCTCTCTCTCTTGCTCTCTCTCTCTCTCCTTCTTTCTCTTTTCAACCCTAGCTCTCTTATCGCTGCGAGGCACACAGAGAAATGTCTTCTTCCAATTACCGGCACTCTCTGTTTACAGCCATATCTCAAGACCAGGAAGCCATTTTGAAAAGAAGTGCCACAGATAAACAAATGTGCGGAACTCTGGCATGGCCCTTTAGTCAACCTCTTACGATAAACAGGCCAGTCCGTCTCAGAACAGGGGGGGGATGTCTTCTCCTTCGTCTCGTCGTGAACTTTTCTCCTCTTCCCTCTGAAACCGGGAGGGACATCATTTTTAATGGGACGGCGGAAGCAGGATAGAACGCTGGCCCGGGTCTGAGAATAATGTACCTCAGCCTCTTCCTTAATCTGCCTAGTCAAAGATAGATGATTGTGTCGTGCGTACGACTTGTGAGATAAGCAATTTCTTTGGAAAACTACAACATGTAAGATGTAATGCAGAGATAATTGTTACTGTTGCTCCTGAAAGTCGTTTTCCTTTTCAGTCATGTCCTCCTGAGACTCAGAAATTCAGTTCTTGGTCCGTATCACTGAGGCCATACAAGCTGCTGTATTATGTCTTGTTGTCCCTTTGAGAGGATATTCTGGGCTTTTCAATGACATGGGGGAGTGACCTTAACGCCTTTATCGTTCTGGTTCTTCAAAAAATGTCTTCCGTCAAAAATAGCTCATTTTATGGACATTTTAAAAGAATTGTGTGTGTAATTATTAATGATCATTTTTACGAGGTTGATATTCAAATCGTTTCCATTGAGTGAATATCTCAGGAAGAGCTAAGTGAGTTGTCAGGACTGTGTAATGTTTTTTTTTCCCTTCACATGAATTGTGAGCGAAATAAGAGCTTATGAAGAAATGTCGCCTCCAGTGGAAACCAGGATGCTGCAGCCTTGTTTTTCACCCTGAACCCATTGACTGTAATGTCTTTTTTTCATATTACGTCCTGATGACCACGAAAGAGGACAATTTTGCACTTACAAAATAACAATATATTTGTGCAAAAAAAGAACATGTTTTTTTTTCCCCCACTCAAACACTTACTGTATGTTATTATTTTATTTTTTTTACAAATAAAAAATCTGTGTTTCAGTAGGATATTGTAAAGGGTAATACAAGTGCACAGCCATGTCAGGTTATAACCCATGTCAACAATTACAATAGCTAATTACAAGTCTATGGACATGTACTTATTGAAGTATCTCAACTGGTATGGATGAGTTTCGCACGTCAAAGCGCCATCTGCTCCATTTGACCCAGGTGTGTGTCCATGTCCCGTCCCTGTATCTACGCTCGACAACTCTCTCCTCGGTCATGGCCAATAGAAAAAGGACCAGACCAGACCTGTCGTTCACAGATGAGTTGTTTCCCCTCCTGACTACCCCTTTAATCAGCTGCCAGGAAATGCAACGTTCAGTCACTGAACATACTGAACACGTTTTATCTGTAGCCTGGAAAGAAGAAAGACAGAATGTGACAGTGTTCCAAATTGATTCCCAAACTAAAACCACAGCCTGACTTGGTTCATTAAAACCCCAGCCTGACTTGATTCATTAAAACCACAGCCTGACTTGATTCATTAAAACCGCAAACCATCATCGAGAGGTCAACCTAAGATTCCTAAATTGAGGGAAATATTTAATAGAGATAGGAAGAGAGGGAATAGATTAAGATGCAGACGGACTGCACATGCATGGGAATTGTCCAAGCTGGAGAGTCAATTCCAATATGGAAGCACTGAATTCTTCATTTCCCTATTTCCCATTACCTGATTTGACGATGGGGGCATCCAAAATGGCACTGTACTATATAGTGCACTACTTTTGACAGTCAAAAGTAGTACACTATAAAGGGAATAGGGTGCCATTTGAGATGCAGACCCGGTTTTCGAGAGAGAGAGAGAGAGAGAGAGAGAGAGAGAGAATACACTGCTGAACTTAGGGAGCTGTGATAAGTGTTCATCTTTTTCTGATGTATTGTTTGGTCTGGGGTATTGAGGAGAGAGAGAGAGAGAGAGCGAAAGAGAGAGGCAGAGAGGAAATGAATTAGCCCAGCACACATGGCTTTTAAGGGCAGGGAGACTGCATGACAAATGTTCTCCACCCAGAGGCCTCCAACGTAATGTTCAATAGAACAAATAAAAAAACACCCCCTTCAGGACAGGAACTTTACAACGATATAACATCATGGATCCTACAAAACAACATACAGTTGAAGTCGGAAGTTTACATACTGTACACTTTAGCCAACTACATTTAAACTCAGTTTTTTACAATTCCTTGACATTTAATCCTAGTAAAAATTCCTGTTTTAGGTCAGTTAGGATCACCACAGAATGTGAAACGTCAGAATAATTGGAGAGAGAATGATTTATTTCAGCTTTTATTTCTTTCATCACATTCCCAGTGGGTCAGAAGTTTACATACACTCAATAAAGTATTTGGTAGCATTGTCTTTAAATTGTTTAACTTGGGTCAAACGTTTTGGGTAGCCTTCACACAAGCTTCCCACAATAAGTTGGGTGAATTTTGGCCCATTCCTCCTGATAGAGCTGGTGTAACTGAGTCAGGTTTGTAGGCCTCTTGGCTCGCACACACTTTTTCAGTTCTGCCCACAAATTTTCTATGGGATTGAGGTCAGGGCTTTATGACGGCCACTCCAATACCTTGACTTTGTTGTCCTTAAGCCATTTTGCCACAACTTTGGAAGTATGCTTGGGGTCATTGTCCATTTGGAAGATCCATTTGCGACCAAGCTTTAACTTCCTGACTGATGTCTTGAGATGTTGCTTCAATATATCCACATCATTTTCCATCCACATGATGCCATTTATTTTGTGAAGTGCACCAGTCCCTCCTGCAGCAAAGCACCCCACACAACATGATGCTGCCACCCGCGTGCTTCACTGTTGGGATGGTGTTCTTCAGCTTGCAAGCCTCCCCCTTTTCCCTCCAAACATAACAATGGTCATTATGGCCAAACAGTTCTATTTTTGTTTCATCACACCAGAGGACATTTCTCCCAAAAGTACGATCTTTGTCCCCATGTGCAGTTGCAAACCGTAGTCTGGCTTTTTTATGGCGGTTTTGGAGCCGTGGCTTCTTCCTTGCTGAGCGGCCTTTCAGGTTATTTCGATATAGGACTCGTTTTTACTGTGGATATAGATACTTTTGTACCTGTTTCCTCCAGCATCTTCACAAGGTTCTTTGCTGTTGTTCTGGGATTGATTTGCACAGGACACGTCTCCTTCCTGAGCGGTATGACGGCTGAGTGGTCCCATGGTGTTTATACTTGCGTAGTATTGCTTGTACAGATGAAAGTGGTACCTTCAGGTGTTTGAAAATTGCTCCCAAGGATGAACCAGACTTGTGGAAGTCCACTTTTTTTTCTGAGGTTTTGGCTGATTTCTTTTGATTTTTTCATGATGTTAAGCAAAGAGGCACTGAGTTTGAAGGTAGGCCTTGAAAGACATCCACAGGTCCACCTCCAATTGACTCAAATGAGCCCATCATAAGCTTCTAAAGCCATGACATAATTTTCTGGAATTTTCTAAGCTGTTTAAAGGCACAGTCAACTTAGTGTGTGTAAACTTCTGACCCACTGGAATTGTGATACAGTGAATGATAAGTGAAATAATCTGTCTGTAAACAATTGTTGGAGAAATGACTTGTGTCATGCACGAAGTAGATGTCCTAACCGACTTGCCAAAACTATAGTTTGTTAACAAGAAATGTGTGGAGTGGTTGAAAAACAGTTTTAATGACTCCAACCAAAGTGTATGTAAACTTCTGACTTCAACTGTACATAAGGTTAAATATACATTTTTCTCTGGGCCCCTGCTGGGGAGAAATGGTGGAGAAGATTGTCCCATGCTGTTTATTGTACTACATAAAAATAAAAAAAGCACTGTAGCATATAGGACACTTCGGGGAGGTTTCCCAAACACCGATCAAGCCTATTCCTTGATTATAAAATTGAGAATCTCCATTGAGCATGCTTTTTAGTCCAGGACTTGGCTTAATGTCTCCCGGAAAACAGTTCTATTTGGTCTACACTGCAGTACTGTGTTCATCATGCCTACTTTAGCTTGGCAGTTGGCGCCATAGAAATAGAATGAACAGAACAGGCTTGTAAGCTCTAACCCTGTCAATTTGACTGGTAAACTCATGGGTACACTCAAAACGTCTGCCAGTATCCATTATGCCGTCCTTGACTTAAGTGGAGACGCCGTTTCTATTCATTCTATTTCTATGGATAGAATACAGTATCATGGCACACACACTGTGTGCACTCTACAGTGCCATTATGGCCCACAGTATATCTGCTGTCTTCCCTAGTGTGTTGTGCAGTGTTTGAGGGGGCACAGGCCGTGTCTTCTCTCTGCTGGCAGCCAGCCATCTCTCCTGGGTGACAGTGTGGATGGAGCTGGCTTCATCATGCCCCGCTGCCCAGGAAGACAAACTGATAATTAGCCTTGATCTGTCTGTGGCTGTCTGTGGCTGGTTATCTATCTGGGGGTAAAGAGAGGCAGCCTGGAGGCCTTGGGGGCCTGGGTGGTGGTGGGGGGAGCGGGGTGACTTATCCTAACGACACATTTCATCCAAGGAGAGAGAAGGGGGGAGAGGGAAATAGAGGGAGAGAGAGAGAGTGGTTAGAGAAGTGGTTTTGCGGGGGTGACCTATCCTAACGACAGAGCCCCACTTCAGAGACCCCCCATCCCACCACCCCTCTCTGGCCTTGAAGAGGAGACCCTATGCCCCATGTGGGGGACGGCGGAGAGGGATGGGAGGCTAAAACATGAAAGGGATTCACATCATGTTACAGATGGCAAGGTCGCAGCAGAAAACTATGATACTTGTGTTTTATATTCCTCTCTCTGCTGGTTTAAGACACATTTTCTTACTTTTGGTCTCATGTTTCATATCCTGCTTTGGTCTGATGGTTTAGCTTGTGGAGACTTAACTATCCTTCTCCTCTCCACTGCGTTCACACAGACCAACACAGTGAAATGTTTTAGTGAGGTAAACTAAACTGTGCTTGCTCAGTGAGATTTTCCCCAATCATGTAGATTCAATGAATTGGATGCTGTAGACCCAAGCAAATCATGAGAAAACTAAAAGATAATTACTTGACACATTGGAAAGAATTAACAAATAAACAGAGCAAACTAGAATGCTATTTGGCCCTAAACAGAGAGTACACAGTGGCAGAATACCTGACCACTGTGACTTACCCAAACTTAAAGAAAGGTTTGACTATGTACAGACTCAGTGAGCATAGCCTTGCTATTGAGAAAGGCTGCCGTAGGCACACTGCCCACAAAATGAGGTGGAAACTGAGCTGCACACCCTAACCTCCTGCCCAATGTATGACCATATTAGAGACACACATTTCCCTCAGATTACACAGATCCACAAAGAATTCGAAAACAAAGGGCAACCAGTGAAGAACAAACACCATTGTAAATACAACCCACATTTATGCTTATTTACTTTCCCTTGTGTACTTTAACCATTTGTACATTGTTACAACACTGTATATATTCATAATATGACATTTTTAATGCCTTTATTGTTTTGAAACGTGTGTTTTGAAATGTGTAATGTCTACTGTTAATTTCTATTGTTTATTTCACTTTTGTATATTATCTACCTCACTTGCTTTGGCAATGTTAACACATGTTTCCCATGCCAATAAATCCCCTTGAATTGAATTGAATTGAATTGAGGGAGAGAGGAGCAGAGATGACAGGCAGGATAAGTGGAGAGAGAGAAGAGGGGAGCTCCACTGTGCTCTAACAAGGTATCTGCTTTGGCACCTTCTGACATCACGCAGTAGTAAATACGCCACTTACTCCTGCTAACTACAGGACAAACACACAGTGTAATTGTTAGCACCCTCGCTGTTAAATTAAGCACAGTGTTAACATTAACACCTAGCAACTGGCTCGGCTGCTCAGGGCTGTTAAGGAACGCATGGCTATAGGAGAAGCAGAAGCAAAGTGGAACAGCAATTTATACCTGGTCCACAACTACATTAGTATAATTGTGTCCAATTTGAATGGAACAACAACCAGCTATTGTTACCACCACCTATCATAAATAAAACAAATGCATTGGCCAATGGAGTAAAGAGAGGCAGTTAAGTAGGATCCATTAGACGATCCATTAATGATGTATGGAGGTAGGAACAGTACCTTATCATCTGCCCTGGCCACTGGACGCCTCCCAAATGGCACCCTATTCCCTTTGGCTCTGGTCGAAAGTAGTGCACTGTGTAGGGAATAGGGTGCCATTTGGGACACCGGCAGAGTAACAACCTAGGGACTCCGTCAGCCTGTAGTGAAACAAAGCTGGAGTCTCCAAGTCTAGAGAAGCCTGAAACAGGATGTTACCATTATTAATTGGAAATACAAATCATTGAGACGCACACACACACACTCCTGAGTAGAAGGTAAGTGTGTGTGTGTGTGTGTGTGCAGGCATGGCGGCAGAGCGTGCGTCTGGGGTCAAATAGGTTTAATCATGGGGGTGATTATTAACTAACATCCCTGTCAGGTCTGACCATTAGGGCTTTAAATAGCTGCTTCTTCATTGGTGGCCTCTTTGACCAGGCAGACCAGCCATGCAGTCTCTATAATTAAAACTTCCAGGTTAATGAAGAAAGAAGAGGTATGAGAGCAGTTTACAGACAGACAGACAGACAGACAGACAGACAGACAGACAGACAGACAGACAGACAGACAGACAGACAGACAGACAGACAGACAGACAGACAGACAGACAGACAGACAGACAGACAGACAGACAGACAGACAGACAGACAGACAGACAGACAGACAGACATGGAGGCCAGTATTACCTCAGTTACTTGAATACATTATCTATTAAGAATTCACAATATGGTTATTAACAAACAAGAAGGTTTACTAATCAAACTGTTATTTCCTTCATACAAATTAACATATTATGTGCAATACTTTAGAGGAAGTAAATGATTGTGTTTGTAAACAGGAAAACAAGTTGCATTTTTCCCTGTCGAAAATGTTTATCAATGTGTTAGTATTTTACAGCCATATAAACAAATCAAATTGCAGCTCTTTGATGTTACGAAGGCGCCGGGTGAGTAAGCTAGATCTCGCTGGTGGAACGTGGTACTGTATGATGTAGGCTTAGATTCATTCAGTAGAGAAATGAAATGTAACACCATCACATTAATTTCGGCGTTGCCTCTCTACTTGAGACTGTGTTTCTCACCCCTGATTGGCCCTTAAAGTGTCAAGTGGTTCCAGATGCTAATACCTTTTGAACGGGTAGTTCTGGAACAACAAAACCGGAAGGGCAGAAATTGTTGTATTTTATACAACGGGTGGGTCTAATCCTGAATGCGGATTGGTTTAAACCGCATTCCAGCCGGTGTCAATTCCACAAGTTATTACCGGCTAAATCTATGACATTAAAATGCCTATTTAGTCTGTTCCATCTGACTGCGCAATCCACTGTCTCATCAGCCCAGGCAGGGAAGTTATAAAGTTGATCTCCACTATAAAAAGCATCTAGACATTCTCACATTTAGTTTTCAACAGCGGGGAGATTATTATAAACCTTGCTGTCTGTCTCTCTGACATTTGCAACATTGTTTCAATATTTAAATTTGATCACCAGCTGTCCCATAGTAATGAACGTGTTGGGAGTCGGGATGAGACAGACAAGAGCGCAGTGTTTCTAAGCCAGTGGAAATCATGAATCAGCTGCATCATTTTTTATGGAAATATACCAAGAAAACGAAGTGCAGCTACTTTGCAGTCTTTCCAGCTTCAGTTTGAAGTGATTGTGTTAGTTGTGTTGTTGGCTAGCTCCTCTGAACAACAGCTCCAGTGTCCTGATGAAATCGCGCCTCATTAGCTCATTGTAATGGATGTATCCAAATAAATGTCACTAGAAAACCGCTTAAACAAATGCAAATGCAGCTACTTTGCTGTTATTCTGGCTGCCGTAGTTGGCTAACTAGCAAGCAAGGGATAAGAACGTTGCCAGCCAGTACGGCAATGGGAACATTTAGAACGAACGACTGGGTCGCGTCCATAGATACAGAACAAAAAGACTGAACGACTGGGTCACGTCCATAGATACAGAACAAAAAGACTGAACGACTGGGTCACGTCCATAGATACAGACAAAAAGACTGAACGTAATTGGCCGACTCCGACCACGGTTAAGGAGGTGCAGCGGTTCTTAGGGTTTGCCAATTACTACAGGAGGTTTATCCGGGGTTTTGGTCAGGTAGCAGCTCCTATTACCTCACTGCTGAAGGGGGGGCCGGTGCGTTTGCAGTGGTCAGCAGAGGCGGACAGAGCTTTTCGTAGGTTGAAGGCAATGTTCACTGAGGCGCCGGTGTTGGCGCATCCGGACCCTTCTTTGGCGTTTATAGTAGAGGTGGACGCATCCGAGGCTGGGGTTGGAGTGGTGCTCTCACAGCGTTCGGGTGCGCCACCGAAGCTCCGCCCCTGTGCCTTTTTTTCGAAGAAGCTCGGGCCAGCGCAGCGGAATTATGATGTGGGGGACAGGGAGTTGTTGGCTATGGTTAAGGCCCTGAAGATGTGGAGACACTGGCTTGAGGGGGCTAAGCACCCTTTCCTTATCTGGACTGACCACCGTAACCTGGAGTATATCCGATCAGCTAGGAGACTGAATCCTCGTCAGGCAAGGTGGGCCATGTATTTCACCAGATTTCGTTTTACTATCTCGTATCGACCAGGTTCCCTCAACACTAAGGCCGACGCGATGTCACGACTCTATGACACTGAGGACAGGTCCATCGATCCTACTCCCATCATTCCGGATAGCTAAGCTGGTGGCACCAGTAGTATGGGAGGTGGACGCGGACATCGAGCGGGAGCTAAGGGAGGAACCTGCGCCTCCACAGTGTCCGGAGGGTCGTAGGTAGGTGCCGCTCGCTGTTCTTGATCAATTGATTCGATGGGCTCATAGTCTACCCTCGTCGGGTCACCCAGGTATTTCTAGGACAGTGCGAGGTCTTCGGAGGAAGTACTGGTGGCCCACTTTGGTGAGGGATGTGCGATTCTATGTCTCCTCCTGTTCGGTGTGCGCCCAGAGTAAGGCTCCTAGGCACCTGCCACGAGGTAAATTACAACCTCTCCCGGTTCCACAACGGCCGTGGACCCATCTATCGGTGGATTTTCTTACTGACCTTCCCCCCTCTCAGGGTAACACAACGATCCTGGTCGTTGTGGATCGGTTCTCTAAGTCCTGCCGTCTTATCCCATTGCCCGGTCTCCCTACGGCCCTACGGACTGCGGAAGCTCTTTTCACCCATGTCTTCCGGCACTACGGGGTGCCCGAGGATATAGTTTCTGATCGGGGCCCCCAGTTTACCTCCCGTGTATGGAGGGCATTTATGGAACGTCTGGGGGTCTCGGTCAGCCTGACCTCAGGGTATCACCCGGAGAGTAATGGGCAGGTGGAGAGAGTGAACCAGGAGGTGGGTAGGTTTCTGCGGTCGTATTGCCAGGACCGGCCAGGGAGTGGGCGAGATACATTCCTGGGCAGAAATGGCCCAGAACTCACTAAGCCACTCCTCTACCAACTTGTCACCATTTGAGTGCGTGTTGGGGTACCAGCCGGTCCTGGCACCTTGGCATCAGAGCCAGACTGAGGCTCCTGCGGTGGAGGAGTGGGTGCAGCGCTCTAAGGAGACCTGGAGGGCTGTCCAAGAGTCATTACGCCAAGCGAGTGTAAGGCAGAAGAAGAGCGCTGACCGTCACCGCAGTGAGGCCCCGTGTTTGCACCTGGGGACAGGGTCTGGCTCTCGACCCGAAACCTGCCCCTCCGCTTGCCCTACCGGAAGCTGGGTCCGCAGTGTATAGGGCCATTTAAAGTCCTGAGGAGAATAAACAAGGTTTGTTATCGATTATTACTTCCTTCGTATTATCGTATTAACCCCTCGTTTCATGTGTCTCTTCTCAGGCCGGTGGTAGCTGGTCCCATGCAGGAAGGTGAGGTTCCGGAGGTCCCTCCGCCCCCTCTGGACATCGAGGGGTCCCCGGCGTACACGATACGAGCTATTCTGGACTCGAGACGCCGGGTGAGGGGCTTGCAGTACCTCGTTGACTGGGAGGGGTACGGTCCGGAGGAGAGGTGCTGGGTTCCGGTGGGGGATATTCTAGATCCATCTATGTTGAGAGAGTTCCATCGCCTCCGTCCGGATCGCCCGGCGCCTCGGCCTCGGTCCCCCGAGGCGGCGCGTCGCGCTGGGGGCGTACTGTCACGAATATTACTGAAGGTGACTCCCCTTCTTGTTCGGGTGGCACCCGGCGGTCGTCATCACCGGTCTACTAGCTATCACCGATCGTTTGTTCTGTGTTCGTGTGGTTTTGTCTAATTGGTATCACCTGTTTCTTGTTTGGTTGTTAGGGTGGGGTTATTTAAGTTTGTTCAGCCCGCTTCTGCTTCGTTCGTTGTTTCCTACTTTTGTTCATGTTATTTTTCCCTGGACATTAAAGCGTGTTTTTCCCGCATCCTTTTGCTCTCTGCGCCTGACTCCACACCTATTCACTCATTGAACGCTACACATAGATATAGAACAAAAGACTGAACGACTGGGTCGCGTCCATAGATACAGAACAAAAAGACTGAACGACTGGGTCGCGTCCATAGATACAGAACAAAAAGACTGAACGACTAGGTCGCGTCCATAGATACAGAACAAAAAGACTGAACGACTAGGTCACGTCCATAGATACTGAACAAAAAGACTGAATGACTAGGTCACGTCCATAGATACAGAACAAAAAGACAGAACGACTAGGTCACGTCCATAGATACAGAACAAAAAGACAGAACGACTAGGTCACGTCCATAGATACAGAACAAAAAGACTGAACGACTAGGTCACGTCCATAGATACAGAACAAAAAGACTGAACGACTAGGTCACGTCCATAGATACAGAACAAAAAGACTGAACGACTAGGTCGCATCTTTAGCAACCGAACCAATAGAACGAACGACCAGCCAGCTTGGGCAGCAACCTTAGATTTGTGTCGGGAATATATCTTGTGGAAGGATGAAATAGTATGAATAAATTTAATAATTATTGGAATATGCTGGTAACCCGTTGTATAAAAGTGTTAATGCCAGAGAAGCCGTTGTTTGGAGGATATATTGGTACGGTTTTCAACAACACCCGTGCCAATATATCCTCCAAACACCGGCTTCTCTGGCATTCTCACTTAAATATGTCTCTTT
>NC_056462.1:12587187-12594687 GCF_018296145.1 Oncorhynchus tshawytscha | reverse complement strand
GAAAATCCTCTGCATTATCATTAACAGCAGACTTGTACATTTCCTCAGTAAAAACAATGTACTGAGCAAATGTCAAATTGGCTTTTTACCAAATTACCATATGACAGACCATGTATTGCATACCCTAATTGACAAATAAACAAACCAAACCAAAGGCAAAGTCTTCTCATGCTTTGTTGATTTGAAAAAAAGCTTTTGACTCCTTTTGGCATGAGGTTCTGCTATACAAACTGATGGAACGTGGCGTTGGGGGTAAAACATACAACATTATAAAAACCATGTACACAAACAACAAGTGTGCTGTTAAAATTGTCCAAAAACACACTTCTTTCCACAGGTCTGTGGGGTGAGACAGGGATGCAGCTTAAATCCCACCCTCTTCAACATATATATCAACAAATTGGCGAGGGCACTAGAACAGTCTGCAGCACCCGGCCTCACCCTAATAGAACCTGAAGTCAAATGTCTACTGTTTGCTGATGATCTGGTGCTTCTGTCACCAACCAAGGAAGGCCTACAGCAGTACCTAGATCTTCTGCACAGATTCTGCCAGACCTGGTCTCAGTAAGACCAAAATAATGATGTTCCAAAAAAGGTCCAGTTACCAGGACCACAAATACAAATTCCGTCTAGACACCGTTGCCCTAGAGCACACAAAAAACAATACATACGTCGAGCTAAACATCAGCGCCACAGGTAACTTCCACAAGGATGTAAATGATCTTAGAGACAAGGCAAGAAGGGCCTTCTATTTTTATTTATTTATCCATTATTTTACCAGGTAAGTTGACTGAGAACATGTTCTCATTTACAGCAACGACCTGGGGAATAGTTACAGGGGAGAGGAGGGGGATTAATGAGCCAATTGTAAACTGGGGATTATTAGGTGACCATGATGGTTTGAGGGCCAAATTGGGAATTTAGCCAGGACACCGGGGTTAACACCCCTACTCTTACGATAAGTGCCATGGGATCTTTAATGACCTCAGAGAGTCAGGACACCCGTTTAACGTCCCATCCGAAAATGCCATCAAAAGGAACATAAAATTCGACATTCCAATTGGGATCTGGCTAAAAATACTTGAATCAGTTATAGAACCCATTCCCTTTATGGTTGTGAGGTCTGGGGTCCGCTCACCAATCAAGAATTCACAAAATGAGACAACGCCAAATTGAGACTCTGCATGCAGAATTATGCAAAAATATCCTCTGTGTACCATGTAAAACACCAAATAATGCATGTAAAGCAGAATTTGGCCAATATCCGCTAATGATCAAAATCCAGAAAAGAGCTTTTAAAATCTACAACCACCTAATGGAAAGCGATTCCCAAACCTTCCATAACAAAGCCATCACCTACAGAGAGATGAACCTAGAGAAGAGTCCCCTAAGCAAGCTGGTCCTGGGGCTCTGTTCACAAACACAAACAGACTCCACAGAGTCCCAGGACAGCAACACAATCAGACCCAACCAAATCATGAGAAAACAAAAAGATAATTACTTTACACATTTGAAAGAATTAATAAAAAAACAGAGTAATTAGAATGCTATTTGGCCCTAAAAAGAGAGTACACAGTGGCAGAATACCTGACCACTGTGACTTACCCAAAAGAAAGGTTTGACTATGTACAGACTCAGTGTGCATAGCCTTGCTATTGAGAAAGGTCGCTGTAGGCAGACCTGGCTCTCAAGAGAAAACCGGCTATGTGCACACTGCCCACAAAATTAGGTAGAAACTGAGCTGCACTTCCTAACCTCCTGCCTAATGTTTGACCATATTAGAGACATATAGTTCCCTCAGATTACACAGATCCAGTACGAATTCGAAAACAAACCCAATTTTGATAAACTCCCATATCTACTGGGTGAAATACCACAGTGTGTCATCACAGCAGCAAGATTTGTGACCTGTTGCCTCAAGGAAAGGGCAACCAGTAAATACAACCCATATTTATGTTTATTTATTTTCCCTTTTGTTCTTTAATTTTTTGCACATAATATGACATTTGAAATGTCTTTATTCTTTTGGAACTTTTGTGAGTGTAATGTTTACTATTAATTGTAATTGTTCATTTCACTTTTGTTTATTATCTAATTCACTTGCTTTGGCAGTGTTAACATGTGTTTCCCATGCAAAATAAGCCCGTAATTGAAATTGAACTGAAATTGAGAGGGAGAGGGAAGAGAGAGAGAAGAAAGAGAGAGGAGAGTAGGGAGAGGAGAGAGAAGATAGAGACAAGAGAGTGAGGGTTAGAGGGGAGAGAGGGAGAGAGAGAGAATAGAGAAAGAGGGAGAGAGGGGAGAGAGGGAGAGAGGGAGAGAGAGATGAAAGAGAGAGGGATAGACAGAGAGGGATAGAGAGAAAGAGAAAGAGAGACTAATATGGATAGAGTCTGTCTGTCTTTCTGTCTCAGCACTGTCTGTGTCTACTCTGAGCCAGGGTAACTTATGACTGCTCTGCAGCTCCAGCCCCCAGGCAGGCTGATGGACAAGCTGACAGCCTGCCTCGTCATTCAGGAAAAACACAGCGCAGCCAGAGATAAGGGTCTCCCTCCCCTGACATGTGACAGTTGATGCTGATGCATTTGAGCTCTTTAGTCAGGATCATAGTGAGACCATATGACATTACAATACATTATAGCAGCATCATAATGCGTTATACCTGTCGCCTGGTGGTGTTACCAAGATGCTTTAAGGTAAACAATAGGAGAGACGCAGTACATACGGTTTGAGCCATAGCCTGATAGGACAACAACATGACCCGAGAGAACATAGAACATGCCCCACTGCGTTTCCTTGGTGGTCCTCACCATTAGCCGCCATTATGTACAAATGTACAGTCCTCAAACCAATCCAATTATCAGTCTGACCCCTCTGTGTGATTCACTGCCACCCTTCCCAATTACACTGTCCCACAATATACCACCACACAATGGCTGTCTCACAGTGGGCTTGAAGAGGAAGACTCTGTGGCAGAGCAGAGGACGAGAGGAGAATAAGTGATTTGTTTAAGCCGTGGACAGTTTGGAGGATAGGAGGATGCGTGGGTTGTGAGGAGGGCCAGGGGGAGACATGGGGGGGACAGTCTGATGACTCCAGCATCATGAGGGCTGTTTGGTGGTGGGTGGAATCCCATGTGTAGATAGCCTCCCTCTGAGAAGAGATAGAGACAGAGTTACCCCAGTCAGAGCTGTAGGTTAGTCTCTCCCCTCCCCCTCAGTGGCTCCAGGGTGCAGCAGAGGAGACAGTGGCTGGCCCACAGAGGTGACCCGAGTCACTTATCCACTGCCCTGTGGTTGGCCCTCTAACCTAACCATACTGGCCTGGCCTACCCCACACAGACTAAATACTGACGGGCTGTTAGATTCTAGGCTAATTAGGTTGAAGCTCTGGTACCGGTGCAACAGATAAGTAAACTGTAGCTGACAAGTAAACAAACGATTGAAATTATGGAATTTATGCATCCCATGCTAAACAATGCAAGCCATTCGTGCATGCAACTCCACTAGGCTTACTGGACACTCTCACACAAGTTAACTCACTTGCTAACTTACCCATACTATGACCCTGTGCTGTGAGTCACCCGGACCCAGCCACTGTCGGACGTCTCCATTACCCCTGCTATCTTTAACCCATACAGGCCTTAGTATTGGAGATTCTTTCTGAAACCCCCGGTCCCTAGCTGTGTGGCGTCCCCAGTCCCATCGCTCCATGTCCCCAGGGCTGTTGTTCCTACTCCCATTAGCCCCATGAAAGACCACCAGTTACCAGACCCCACATTAGTTTGTCAGTTCCAAGTCATCAGCCTCATAACGAAGCCCATTGTCCCTCACTGGAAGTTGTGGGGACATAATTATCCACCGACAGGACCATTACCCTTTACGTTGGACATGGGAGTTCAACTTGATGGAAGTATACTGTCATTGAAAACTCAACTCTTATGTGTGAGACATGTTGGGATTCAGAGGATAACTGGGGGAAGTATTGTTTATTTTCTATTAAAGACGAGACACGATGAGATCATTCAGTCGTTCATTCATTCATTCAGAAGTCGTTTGCGAAAGCCAAGTGGTGCCCCTTTAATCATTTTAGTTGGTGTTTCAAACCGGTACTCTGTAGCCTTTGGTATTCTGTAGCCTTTGGTACTCTGTAGCCTTTGGTACTTTGTAGCCTTTGGTACTTTGTAGCCTTTGGTACTCTGTAGCCTTTGGTACTCTGTAGCCTTTGGTACTCTGTAGCTTTTGGTACTCTGTAGCCTTTGGTACTCTGTAGCTTTTGGTACTCTGTAGCCTTTGGTACTCTGTAGCCTTTGGCTATGATAGCTAAAGCCCTAGTTTTTCAGCCCTGACATGTCAAGTCACTATTCGATGTCCATCCATGTCTGAGGACGTCAGGAGATGATGTGAAAACAGTGAGCGTTGTTACCTTCAAGTAGGTTTCGGGTTTTGCTAGTGTGTTCTGGATGAGCGTAAGCATCTGCCTCTGGTGCCAAAGGTTGCATGTTTGAATGCAGCGATAGAAAGTTGTTTTTTAGATTTTTGTTTTAAGTCTATCCCAAACCTTGAAATACCTGTTGCTCTGTGGGTGTGTTTGTGTGAGTTCAATAGTGTATGAGGTAAGACTGGGGCCAAATTTCCTACACTGTCGGACAGTGACTTCAGGCATCTCTCTCTCTCTCTCTCTCTGTCCCAGACGCCTCAGAGCAAAACAAGGCCGAGACAAAGGCCTTTGTGGTGCCAGACTGATAAAGCTTTTCACATGTGTCAATCAACTCAGGGAGCGGCAGGGTGATATGGCATGACACACACGCATGCACGCATGCACAAGCACGCGCACGCACACACACACACACACACACACACACACACACACTGGAACACACACACTGGAGCAGGCACACACTGGAACACACACACTCTCTCTCCCCTCATCTCCCCCTTTCTCTCCCAATTCTCCCCCTCCGTCTAACCCTCTGGTTGCCTCGTATTATAGCCAGGCATCAGATAGCAAAGGGAGAAATGACTTGTTAAAGAGGATTAGGAACATCATTATGGACTTAGCCGTGCTGGATCTAGTTGAGAGAGAAGGTCAAGACAAACCCTTTCAGTCATCAGACTACTGAACATCTGCCATGTTTTTGAAGAAGACTGTTTGTTTACTGTTTGATCCTAAAGCATGTATCCAGATGCTATCAAGTTTTCATCTCTGCCTTTCTTTACTTAGATCTGTTTTGCTGGTGGGATACACAAGGAGGACACTTCAATAGACTGCTAGTCTGAAGAGAGGAGCCTTTAAAACGTAATTTAACAATCAACAGGAGTTAGTGTGCTCGGCTTGTAAATGCAGCCTTGCACGTGCAATGCCTATTGGGACAGACTATCCCCCCCAAACTCACTGCAATATACTGTCTAGTTGAATTCATTCATGTTCAAAATAAAACCATTTAGCGTGGTATAAAGGCATATTTTCCTCCGGCCATAAAACATATCTATTTTCATTTCAGTGATAATCTATTCATGTGGTAATTTCAGTCATTTCAGTGATAACGTATTTATGTAGTAATTAGATAACAAATCAACGATCTGTAAAATGGGTCATGAGCCGCTCTCGTCTGATACGAGGCCTGATTGGATGATGAAGGGCTCGTCGGCTTAGCCCACCTCACAGACACCACACTACTAGCTGAGAGAGAGAGAGAGAGAGAGAGAGAGAGAGAGAGAGAGAGAGAGAGAGAGAGAGAGAGAGAGAGAGAGAGAGAGAGAGAGAGAGAATGAAAAGTCTGAAAAGCCTCCTAATAGCTTAAAGCTGTTGATACTTTGACTTCAGAGCGGTCGGGGACACTACATTCTTCAGAGAAGGAGCTGGCCGGTAGGAGCCTTATGACTATTAGTGAAATTACGCACATCGCGATCGCTGGCGCTGCCAACTTCCCTGTGTGTCACCGGGGGGCCGCCCCTGATATCTGACAGGACAAGAGCATATTTGGCCAGCCAATTAACAAGCGCTGAAATAACTTGGTTAGTGTCTGTTGATATTAGGTTGTGGGAAAAGGACATTGGACAAAAAGGAACACCCGCGGTGGCAAAGTTTTGAGATTGTGTCCGTTTGTTTTCTTTTTTGGACGTAAAAGATATACACTATAAATGTGATGATCGTGGAGATTTAGATAAAGTCAGGATTTAATGATATGTGATAAAATCCCAAATCAACATGTCAACTTGTTGGCAACAACTTTTGCGAACAAACATTTCCAAAGGAAAGTACAGTCCCTACTCCCACCTCTCTTTTATCTTGATATTCAGTTTAAATCAGGACAAAGCATGAATCACCTTGTCACCGTTGTATCATAACTCCCAGACACAGTTTAATAGTTAATAACCGATCCTCCCTGAGTACATTATGCGTTTTATGAAGCAGCACTAATGTGTGTGTATCACCGTGGAAACCAGACAGGGGGCCCTCCCCCTTTCAGAAGAGTCCTTTAGCAAGCAGGCTGTTTTACTGCTTTCTCACCCAACCCTCACTCAGCCCAAGCCCAGACTGCCAGCTGCACTACGTGTACCGAACCCACCAATGACAGACATTCTCCCCCAGACATAGAGGAATGATGACATTTTGTAGTGAAATCACGGGGGAGTCGATGAGTTGGATCTCAAAGAATGTGTTTTACTCCCTCCTTGCTCAAGACATTATGACATCAATCAATTTGAATTTCTATTTCTTCATTTGGATAACCACAGTTTTGCAATAAGATTTTTTTTAAATGGCACCTTTCGATTGGACTCATCTCTAGAGAGTTGATAACTATGAACAATACAAAAAAGCTCTTGAAATACTAACTTCCAAGTTTGGGTATGTGCATGGTGCTTCCGCGGTTGCCGTAGCAGCCCTTAATTGACTTGATAGGATTTGATCGCTTTATCTCTGACATCATTTCCTCTTTCACGCCCTTTAGCTAATTAAAATCCCATTAAAATTATGTTGTTGCGAGTCACTTAAAAATGTCTCCTATCAATGTTACTCACGGTGCATGGAATCTATTCTATCTAACCATTGTGTAAGAATAGTGTTTAGTCATTCCAACATACAAACAAAGATGGCCGCTTGACTGGCTGACTGGTTGGGGACCTGTGATTTAGTACTACATTATCCTGTTTCCCTCAGACCTTTTCCTCCGGAAATGTAATTGTGGGGAGGCCAGTCAAGGGCCCGGACATCTTTAAGGGCCTCCCTCCCTCCGTATGGTCTTTTAAGGATCTAATAAAGGGCTGTTTTTATGGAGAGGTAGCCAACCCAGCTCCTTCATCTCTCTATTGGAGGAGACAGTATACCAATTCAAGGCAACATTAATTTTATATCTCAGTCTGACTGGCTGGGTAATCGACCCAGCAGCCATAACCGACCATGCCTCCGTAAAATAACGGCTACAATGTTTTAATACCTAACCCCCATACGCCCTCACTGTCTGTGTGCCAGCAAAATGATTCATCTATCTACCCT
>NC_056462.1:12469687-12584687 GCF_018296145.1 Oncorhynchus tshawytscha | reverse complement strand
CAACTAAGTCCCCGGCAAAAATGTAAAGAAATCATTACATATTTCTGGAGTTATCTTACATTTATTTCGAGGAAGTGTACTTGTTGCTGCAGTGTCTTAAGAGGGACAGTAGTATGGCCGCTTTTGTCTTGTTTTTGAAGCGAAGGTATCTTAAGGGAGCATGCTAGCGCTGACTTCGCTTCGCCCAGCCAAGTTCTGCTAGGGAGGAACATGATGACAACACTGTTTGGTGGCAGTACGATCACGTCATCGCACATCCACACATGAACGTGAATGATTACACACCAGAAGAAAACAAACTGATAAGGAGAGATAAAGACAATGAGCGAAGGGAGAGAACTACTCTCTGCTTCCATTCTCCTTAAAAGTCAATGTGCTACTTTTAGATGCAACTGTTTGGGTGTTATCGTTGGGAAAAAAATAGGTCTGCAACAACTGAGTAGACAAGCATTGATAGGACAGGAGAGCTCACTTTTTCCACTTGTAAACATCACTACGTCATTGAGATGAAAAGACACTACTGCTAATGGAAAAAGGTTTTCTCTTTGCCACGTTGTTACTGTAAATGTGCAGTACTTTTCCGGTCACTGTCTGGTGTTACACAGCGTCTGTATCTGTATCTGAGCTAGGAACACAAGCATTTCGCTACACCCGCAATAACATCTGTGTATGTGACCAATAAAATTGTATTTTATTTGATAACTATTTTCTATTATGGGCTCATGAACTAATAGGTCAAATGTTCTAATTCGACATCCAAAGTAGTTTTGAGTGGTCATTATAGCCTCAGATCCAGGAAATCTCTGCTCTGAGCCTCGGACTAAAATGGCATCAGTGTTTGGAATTCTGGCTATATATGACAAAGCAACTTGGCTTGCGAAAGTATTCACCCCCTTGGCATTTAACTTTTTTTTTTGCCTTACAACCTGGAATTAAAATATATATTTTTGTGGGTTTGTGTCATTTGATTTACACAACATGCCTACCACTTTGAAGATGCAAAATTGTTTTTATTGTGAAACAAACAAGAAATAAGACAAAAAACAGAATACTTAAGAGTGCATAACTATTCACCACCCCAAAGTCAATACTTTGTAGAGCCACCTTTTGCAGCAATTACACCTGTACGTCTCTTAGGGTATGTCTCTATACACTTGGCACATCTAGCCACTGGGATTTTAGCCCATTCTTCAAGGCAAAACTGCTCCAGCTCCTTCAAGTTGAATGTGTTCCGCTGGTGTACAGCAATCCTTAAGTCATACCACAGATTATCAATTGGATTGAGGTCTGGGCTTTGACTTGGCCATTCCAAGACATTTAAATGTTTCCACTTAAACCACTCAAGTGTTGCTTTAGCAGTATGCTTAGGGTCGTTATCCTGCTGGAAGGTGAACCTCCGTCCCAGTCCCAAATCTCTAGAAGACTGAAACAAGTTTCCCTCAAGAATTTCCCTGTATTTAGCGGCATCCATCATTCCTTCAATTTGGACCATTTTCCCAGTCCCTGCCAATGTAAAATATCCCCACAGCATGATGCTGTCACCACCATGCTTCAATGTGGGGATGGTCTTCTCGGGGTGATGAGAGGTGTTGGGTTTGCACCAGACATTTTCCTTAATGAACAAAAAGCTACATTTTGTCTCATCTGACCAGAGTACCTTCTTCCATATGTTTGGGGAGTCTCCCACATGCCTTTTGACAAACAACAAACGTGGTTTCTTTTTTTTTCTTTAATCAATGGTTTCTTCTGGCCACTCTTCCATAAAGCCCAGCTCTGTGGAGTGTACGGCTTAAAGTGGTCCTATGGGCAGATACTCCAATCTCCACTGTGGAGCTTTGCAGCTCCTTCAGGGTTATCTTTGGTCTCTTTGTTGCCTCTCTGATTAATAACCTCAATGCCTGGTCTGTAAGTTTTGGTGGGTGGCCCTCTCTTGGCAGGTTTGTTGTGGTGCCATATTATTTCACATTTTTAATAATAGATTTAATGGTGCTCCGTGGGATGTTCAAAGTTTTAGATATTTTTTTATAACACAACCCTGATCTGTACTTCTTCACAACTTTGTCCCAGACCTGTTTGGAGAGCTCCTTGGTCTTCATGGTGCCGTTTGCTTGGTGGTGCCCCTTGCTTAGTGGTGTTGCAGACTTTGGGGCCTTTCAGAACAGGTGTATATATACTGAGATCATGTGACAGATCATGTGACACTTAAATTGCACACAGGTGGACTTTATTTAACTAATTATGTGAATTGTGTAATGTTGCACCAGATCTTATTTAGGGGCTTCATAGTAAAGGGGGTGAATACATATGCACGCACCACTTTTCCATTTTTTTTTTTGCAGAATTTTTTGAAACAAGTTATTTATTTAATTTCACTTCACCAATTTGGACTACTTGGTGTATGTCCATTACATGAAATCCAAATAAAAATAAATTTAAATTACAGGTTGAAATGCAACAAAATAGGACAAATGCCAAAGGGGGATGAATACTTTTGCATACTTTTGTATAACTCTGCATTGAAGCATTTATTTTTTATTATTGATTATTTAAACAAGATAGTATGAATTTGCTCTCTGAAAATAGTGTTGTATTTGATATGCATTATAATAAAATCAGAATAATGCCAAAGGTTGTTGTAGAATGCCTTTTTAGATCAACACTATCATTGTTATTCACTCAAACCTAAGGTGTGTGAGTGCTGAGCTTTAACGTCAGTTGGACTACAGTGTTAACCCTCGGGCCTTCTGTTTCTGTCTCTCTGTTAAACCAGTGGACGTGCTACAGGCCATGGAGCCATTTAAGCCTCATAGCAGCAACAGCTTCCCCATCACGTGCATGTGCAGGCACACACACACGCACACACACACACACTCACGCACACACACCTGCCAACCGCAGGGCTTGGATCCATCATCCACATCATCAGCGGCTTGGCTTGTGCCTCCCCAGTTGCCATGGTAACACGTGTGTGTGTGTGTGTGTGTGTGTGTGTGTGTGTGTGTGTGTGTGTGTGTGTGTGTGTGTGTGTTGTGTGTGCGTGTGTGTTCGTTCACCAGGTGACGGAACACAACAGGTACCTGAACAACAATCATGCTGAACAATAATGAGATTTCTTAGATGCTATCTGTCCTATTGCTTTCTGACCTTTGACTCTTGAGACATTCTCTTCCCTATCTCTCCATCTCTCTGCTCTCCTCTCCTCTGTGTCCTCCCTCCCTCCGCTGTAGCTCTTAACCTTATCGCCCATCATGTTTGCATGTGATTTTAGGTAATGCAGTTTCTGGGTCCTCAGCTCGCTGGACGACATGTGCAGTGACTACAATACTTGTCCCGGTGCAGTCCTTTTTGTGTTCTCACCTGCCTCGGGGGAGGGTTCTGACTGAGTTTGCTGAACCAATTAACGTATCATTAGTTACTCTTAAACCAGATTACCACAGAAAGAGAGAGAGAGAGAGAGAGAGAGAAGAGAGAGAAAGTATTTATGGCCAGGGGGGGAAGCAGACCAATGGTCTGTTAGAGGTCTTTGTTCATGGGGCATTAACCCTGTGACACATTGACCATAACCACAGCTAATTGAGTGTACTTGAGTGAATGGCAGAGTAGCTCGACCCTATTAGCAAGTTGACATGGTACCTATGTAGCCTACAACTCAACTGTGACCGCAGTAACCTAGGCTGCATCCGAAATGGCACCCTATTCCCTATACAGTGCACTATGTGTGACCAGTGCTCTGGTCAAAAGCTGTAGTTAAGTTTAACTGCTGAACAGCTTTGTAAAACATTGCCATGGGGATTCATGCTCTTTGGCTTTCCAAAGAAACTGCTAAGAAAATCTTGTCTGGGCTCAGTGTCCATCTGATGTGTTCATAGGCATACCATACACTACTTCAACTGATCCCCTCCAACACATTAAACATCACTTAACTAGTCATATCGACCACAAACACTGCGGTCGGTCAAGTCGGGGGGGGGGTGTTTAACATTCTTGGTTCAAGTGCAGAAAAGAGGGGAAGTATGCTAGTGGAAAGAGAGAGAGAGCGAGAGAGAGAGAGGGAGAGAGAGATTTCCCTCAGATTACACAGATACAAAAAGGATTCGAAAACAAACCCAATTTTGATAAGCTCCCATATCTATTGGGTGAAATACCACAGTGTGTGATCACAGCAGCAAGATTTGTGACCTGTTGCCACAAGAAAAAGGCAACCAGTGAAGAACAAACACTATTGTAAATACAACCCATATTTATGTTAATTTATTTTCCCTTTTGTACTTTAACTATTTGCACATAATATGTCTTTATTCTTTTTTAACTTTTGTGAGTGTAATGTTTACTGTTCATTTGTATTGTTTATTTCACTTTTGAATATGTTTCCCATGCCAATAAAGCCCTGAAATTGAATTGAGAGGGAGGGAGGGAGAGAGCAGGAGAGAGAGAGGGAGAGAGAGGGAGAGAGAGAGAGGGAGAGAGAGGGGGAGAGAGAGGGGAGAGAGAGAGGGAGAGAGAGAGGGAGAGAGAGAGGGAGAGAGAGAGGGAGAGAGAGAGAGGAGAGAGAGAGGGAGAGAGAGAGAGGGGAGAGAGAGGGAGAGAGAGAGAGAGAGAGGGAGAGAGAGGGAGAGAGAGAGCCACAGAGAGAGAGAGCCACAGAGAGAGAGAGAGACAGAGAGAGAGAGAGAGCCAGAGAGAGAGAGAGAGAGAGAGAGAGAGAGAGAGAGAGAGAGAGAGAGAGAGAGAGAGAGAGAGAGAGAGAGAGAGAGAGAGAGAGAGAGAGAGAGCTTTAAGCAGAAGCATGTCAGACAGACTTAGATGAGGGCTTTTAAGGGAGTAAACAGTGTTTGGGAGCAGCTGGCAGAATATCAGAGAAGTCTCTCCAGAACAGAGACTCAAATGTATTACCTTGTCCTGGTTCAGCCCAGCGGACTTCATCAGAGCAACTAAATGGCCACTTTTATTAGATGTTCCAGGAACAACAGCATTGTCTTAATGGCCTTGTTTTCTAATGGTCTAGCGTAGAAAGCGGATATACACAGACATCAATAACAGGGCCCATGGTTGAGGTTGGCCAAAAATTGCGAATTGGAGTCGGGGTGAGGGGCTGTGTATGTGTGTGTATGTGTGTGTGTGTTTGCATGGATGCCGTTTTGGTTGGAGGTTATTTTGCTACCCTGTTCTATCTCAATATGTGTGGCTATTTTCTTTATAGCTACTTTAAGGTATTTTAATCTTTGTCAGAATTTGCATTTTTTAGTCTGCTATTTATATCCATCTGAGTAGACTGGTTGATGTGCTGCATCTTAAAATAGATGCCTGTCAGTGTTGTAATTACAGCCCACAGGAGGTATCGTTTGACAAGGCACAAGGCAGGGGTTAGAGGTCGCGCCCTGTCTGCCTCCCTGTTTTCAGACCTTGCCACAAGGTCACTGACCCCTCTGAACCCTTACCCACTCCCTTTTAACCCACTAGGGTTAAAGACACAACAACAACATGTCAACAACCACAGTGACAGTCAAAACAAGCAACTAACAATATGTATTTATCACTTTTATTTAGAATGGTATGACGACTGATGTTTTACTCTTGTAAAGAGTCTCATGTCTGTCCTCCCTTCCTTGGAGGTGACTGATTGGTCACTGTGGTAAAGAGCCTCAAGCAAATTAAGCCACAGGAGACCAGAGTCCCATTCCTTCCATGTAATTGATCATTTGTCTCTCTGAGGGCCCATCTTTACGCTATGTGTGTATTTTTAAAACTGATGGATGGGTCTGTCTGTGGTGTGTGTGTGTGTGTGTGTGTGTGTGTGTGTGTGTGTGTGTGTGTGTGTGTGTGTGTGTGTGTGTGTGTGTGTGTGTGTGTGTGTGTGTGTGTGTGTGTGTGTGTATGTGTGAGCAGTAGTGTTTGTTTCTAGCTGGGGTTGGATCCGCATGAGGGTTGGATCCCCACGAGGGTTGGATCCCCACAAGCATTGGATCCCCACGAGGGTTGGATCCCCACGAGGGTTGGATCCCCACAAGCATTGGATCCCATGGGAGTATCTGACCTGGGTTCAAATGGTAAAAATATATGGTCTTTTTGACTATTTTATTAGTTCCAGTGCCAAGCAAGTTCATTCAAGAACAGGTAAAGTATTTGAATGATTAAAAAAAAAACAGCAAAAAGTTAGTTGAACTTTCTATGTGATATCACTATGCTTTCTACCATCTAAAAGCACAACCAAATTCCAATGGAATAAATATTCAGATATTTTGTTTATTTGTACAACAGATTGTGTTGTCACTGTACTTCATCTAATAGCATAACCAAATGACCTGTATTGCAGTTGACAATACTTTATAAGTACATGGTGCAAGTGACCAATGCCGTTCGAGATTCTGCACAGATGATTACAGTATGTGTGAAGGTCTTGATCTTGAACATCCATGCTTTCTATGATGACATAAGAAGACATTTATAGTTACAGTGACCTCAAAATGTGGCCATGGATGTGTTACTCATTCTAAGGTTGAATGTTATATTAGGCTATTTACTGTACACATAACATGCACACACATCTATACTGACTCTACACACAAAGGGGGATTCAGAAATAAATACGGCTATACATGGTGTCGTTTCAATTTCTCTACTGTAGGGACGTTATCACACACACACACACACACACACACACACACACACACACACACACACACACACACACACACACACACACACACACACACACACACACACACACACACACACACACACACACACACACACACATACAATCATCAGTTATGCTGCTGCTACTACTCTGTTTATCATTTATCCTGATGCCTAGACACCTTACCCCTATACCGACTGTCCCTCCAGTATCCTGCACATTGTAAATATGGTATTGGAACTGACCTGGTATATAGCTTCTGACTTTCTCTTGTTCTCATTTCATGTTTATATTTCCCATGTGTTTTTGTCCTCATGTTGTTTTAGTGCTACATTGATATTGATTACTGCTTTGTTGAGTTTGGAGTGAGAAAGGCATTTCGCTGTACTTTTGGCATTAAATCTTGAAACTTGAAACTTAGTTAATAGACCAATAAGACAGTTCCAAACCCCTCCGCCAATAACAGCTAGTTTTCAGCTTCCCCCTCCCAACTCCCAGACAGTCCTAGCACAATTATTGCTTGAGAAATTGTTCTTTGCTAAGAAGCTATTTTGATTATTTTTTTTGACCATTTCAAAAAACAATCACAGTGAGGTACTGAATTGTGACCCAGAAATGATTTGATATTGATATGAAAATGGCTACGATGGACCTTTATCTTTTGGTTGGGATGGAGACTTGAAAGAAACATATAAATTATTACTTTGTAGACAAACTGAAGTGAAAGCCAGACTAAATGAGTGGCGGAAGGAACTACCCAAGCAGGAGATACATCTCCCTCAAATGTTGACACAATTCAAAATCACAAAATATCCATACATTTGAAATCAACCAGAGCTTTAATTTGCTTTCATCCCCCCACATTTCATTTGCTCTGTTAAACCTACCCTTTGGAATGACTTCGATAGCAACAGTGAATCTATATCACTGAAGAAGATGGAGATCTCTCAACAACCATGTAATAGTCAGGGATGAATTGCATAGAGAAGACGGACTGGTTAAAACCCTGGATGGGAGACCAAATGGAAGCTGTAGATAGATACATTGTGCAGTAGGAGGTGCTACTCAGCCTATAGTTTTTTTTCCTGATATATAACGTTGAAGAGCTTACGTTGTTTTAAAGGTTCTAATTCAACATATTTTCTACAATGTTTATCTATGTTGACATTTGGTTACCACGATGACATAATCCTGTGGTTGAAATTTCCCCCTCAAAACAATAGTTTACTTTGATTATTTAAAAAAGAAATCCAAACTATTTTCCACGTTGATTCCACGTCACAATATGTTAACAAATGACTTTGAAACCACGTTGATTCAACCAGTTTGTGCCCAGTGGGTATTTGAACCGGCAGGGAGAATTCAGAAAATAGTAAGATGGAAGAAAGATAGAAAAACAATTTAAAGAAACGCCAACAACCAAACAAACCATGCATTCCCTTTCTGAGGTAAAGAGCCAGACGTCTATCACTGTCACAACTTCCAGTTGTAATATAGTTGAACGGTCCGGGAACATATGTTACCCAGCATGCCCCATGAATGGGCTGACCTCTGACCCCTGGAGGCCTTGAAGAAGATAGCGGAGGTCACGGGAGCTGGAACTGCTGGGAGGTGGAGGGTGGGTGGGTGGGGGGAGAAACAGGTGAAAGGGGTCTAACCTGTCATCACATCACAGTCCATTCCTCAAGCATGCACACACACACACACACACACACACACACACACACACACACACACACACACACACACACACACACACACACACACACACACACACACACACACACACACACACACACTATATGGGACAGAGGGCCAGGACTGCATCCAGGTTCAGTGGTTCTGAGTGGGAGAGAGAGGAGAGGAGACTAGAGTTAACATGGATCAGACTGACAACCATGTTGTGGTTACCCATGTTTCCCATGTCATAGATTCCATCTGGCTGTGCAGGAAAGGTAGCTATTCTACTTTTATTTTACTACAGTAATTGTGATGATTTAGTGCCCAACAACAACCCATAGTATAGAACAAGGGGAATTGTAGTCTTCTTTGACCCTGTTGGTCATCTATGAACATGTGAACATCTTGGCCATGTTCTGTTATAATCTCCACCCGGCACAGCCAGAAGAGGACTGGCCACCCCTCATAGCCTGGATCCTCTCTATGTTTCTTCCTAGGTTCGGACCTTTCTAGGGAGTGTTTCCTAGCCACTGTGCTTCTACACCTGTATTGCTTGCTGTTTGGGGTTTTTGGCTGTGTTTCTGTACAGCACTTTGCTACATCAGCTGATGTAAGAAGGGCTATATAAAAACATTTGATTGATTTATTCTGTAGTTGAAGGATTTGCATCCTTTCCTCTGTGGATTGAGAGAAGAGACTACGCAATAGTTTAATTCAGTTCAGTTATAAATCATTGGCATTGTTTCATCCGTTTCCCTTCATCGAGTCAGTTGACCTTATAAATGTGTGTTCTGTTCACAATGTGTAGATATGAGTCCAGTTAAAACGAGGCCAAGTGGATTTAACACCAACATTAGCGCTCAGCTACCAGGATGTTTTCATTAAACTAACTCCCTGCCCTGCTTCAGGATATCTTCAGGGATATTCAATTGTATTCCTAAGCAAGAAGTCAAAGATATAAATGGCTGTTATAAAGTCAAACAAGGCCAATATGGCTGGCACAAGACTCTTATTAGAACCCCCTAGATTGGTCCATTCTTCTTCCTCTTCGTCTTCTTCTTCGTCTTCTTCACACTTCAAGAAACATCACTTCATCACTCCCCAGATAAGCAACATAGCTAGCGTTCCTCCAGGTGGTTTATTGAGGCATGTGATGCTGAGGCAAATGTATTATAGCCTAGGATTGGGAGTAAATTAGTTCCAACTGGAGGTCAGACTGACCATTATAGATAAGGCATCTGGATCCAGAGGTTGTTCACCCAGGGAGGGGTAGGGAGGGCACCAGCTTGCCCACTGTCATAGCCCCCTGCCCTCCTTTGATGTTGCAGTGATTTAAGGTTTAGTGAGGGGGTCCTGGGTCCTGCAACATAACTTCATTGATCTCTGAGCGTATCCACAGACTTATAGCGTTATAGATATCTCCAGACCACACTTTGTTGTACATAGGCAGGCAATTGACCCTGTTTTTATCTTAACCACCCCATAACCCCAGACCCATTCCCCATTCCCCAGCTCTATGACCCAAGCCCAGCCAACGAAACAAACGGTGGATCCCCCTGACCCAGACATCTGGCCTGGCTGTAACCTTGCTGCTGCTCTGGCCCTCTGCCCCAAGCCGCTGAGCCTCCAGAAGTGAAATAGTGGGTGAGAAAAAAAGAATAGCCTTCTTTCATGTCCCGTAAGGGAATGTTGCAAACTTTAGCCGTGTACCCCCCCACCAGCCCCCATTCACCCAAACAAGGATGCCATGCCATAGTGAGTCAGCTTTAATGGGGGGATAATATAGTGGTGCACTAAGATGTTTTTGTAACCTCAGGAATACCCCGACCGGCGCATGAGGACGTGTGTGTGTGTGTGTGTGTGTGTGTGTGTGTGTGTGTGTGTGTGTGTGTGTGTGTGTGTGTGTGTGTGTGTGTGTGTGTGGACGACCCCGCCTTATCGACCTCCGGAGGTGTCTGGTTGCTCGTTATGTGGATCCAATCTGGATGGCTCACACTAGCAATCTGTTTGATCACAGCAGTGAAAAGTATGATAATCACTGGAGGTTGTGGAGAACGTCTGGTCCAGAAAGAGCTGGTTGGGGAAATCTAAAGCACAAAACTACACACGCGCACACACACACACAGACACGCACGCATGCACGCACTCTTGCACACACTGCCAGCCCCACTATATTTGTTCAGATGTGTAAAGTTATTTTTCTATATGAGGAAGAATTATACGGACCTGTTTAGCCCCCGGTCTGACACATTGCAGCTTTGCTTATAAATGTTTACCAGTAGGAGAATTATTGCTCCTGAATGGCTCATCAGTTTCCGCCAGATCAGTGCAACAGAAGGAAACTGCAATCTACTATAAGAATATTTTTTGACATGTTGAAAATTACAGCCATTAGAATTTCCCACTTCCAAAATTGGCACAGTTCACTAAAAAGCACTCAATTGATATTATCAGTAGTACATTTATTTTCCAGATGAAACATCTCTCAAATAATCTCAGAAAAGTGTTTGTTTATGTTATTTGTTGAATACGGAGAGCCTCCAGCTGTCAAAACCACTTGTCTAGACGAGTCGCTCTTGAACATTTAAAAACAATTTAACTCACTCTACAGGTCAAGGAGGCCCTCCCATTGTGTTGTGACTCCGTCCATTAAGCTTTCAAGCCTTCACAACACGGCATTACGGTTATGCAATTATATCTTCATACAATAATTGAATTATAAACTCCGTTTGAGATGCAAAGTCCTCCTAATTCCCCTTGAGCTCGGAATACGTTCCCCCTGTAATGACAACACCACCGGCGGTGGTGGTTTGGCACGGACAAATTGAAACGGGTGGCTATTTCATCAAATTGGTTATAATTGTGGGAAAACATAAACTGGCCATGACCGGATGATCACAGAGAAAAAGGGTGTGTGTGCGTGTGTGAGAGTGGGTGTCACAGGAGGCTGGTGGCACCTTAATTGGGGAGGACGGGCTTGTGGCTGGAGCAAAATCGGTGGAATGGTATCAAATACATCAGACACTTGGTTTCTGTGTGTTTGATGCCATTTCATTCGCTCCGTTCCAGCCATTATTGGGAGTCGTCCTCCCCTCAGCAGCCTCCACTGGTGTGCGTGTGTTTGTGTAGCGTGTGTGCATGCCTGTGTGTGTGGAAACATTTGCAAGCAGATGTAAAATGACGTAGAAACAAGATGGTGCACTTCCTGTTGTTTTCTTTCTATGGGCAGAGAGAGACGTTGAGGAGGGCTGATGATGCTAACGCTGACAGCGCTGTCACTACTACTGTCTATTAGCAGTGTTTTGGTAACTCTAGTAGTCGGACAGCGTTACGTTGTTCAGGATGCCGGTGTGAGTGTATGTGTATGTAATATGACAGTCCAACAAGAGTGTTTTTTCACTTCCTACTCTCTTGCACATTCTTATGGAGCAAAAGGTTCTTTCTGAAGGCTTTGGTGAAGCAACAAGTGTGCATCAAACTCTTGAACAATTCTTTACTCTCTTTCATACTTTCTTATTCTCTCTCTCTCTCTCTCTCTCTCTCCCTCTCTCTCTCTCTCTCTCTCTCTCTCTCTCTCTCTCTCTCTCTCTCTCTCTCTCTCTCTCTCTCTCTGTCTCTCTCTCTCTGTCTCTCTCTCTCTCTCTGTCTCTCTCTGTCTCTCTCTCTCTCTCTCTCTCTCTCTCTCTCTCTCTGTCTCTGTCTCTCTCTCTCTCTCTCTCTCTCCTCTCTCTCTCTCTCTCTCTCTCTCTCTCTCTCTCTCTCTCTCTCTCTCTCTCTCTCTCTCTCTCTCACACTCTCTCTCTCTCTCTATTTCTAGCCGTGGTGATATTTGACTCTGCAGAGGCAATCCCTCATCTTACATGGGCTCCAGCTATAGCATAAGGGGAATTAGCTTTTAAGTGTGAAGGCAATCTGGCGTCTCATAGAGATTTGGTTGGACTTAGCAGGGCCACTTTCGGGCAAGCATCCAGGGGAGGCCCCGTGACTGCTATTGAAACCAGGGGCGCGTTTAGTAAACGCTGTTGAATGTTTGAGATAGATATGTCATGAACAGCTATGTCACAGAGGCACGTTTGTTCTGTCTACCATACTTGCATTGAACCATTCTACACCATTAGCCTATTGAACATGCCAGGTTGGTTATTGTACTGTGTTTAACTGCAATGTTCAGATAGCACACTTAGGATATAAGTAATACCATACCAGTGCTTAGTGAACTAGCGTAGGTCAATCTCTTGTTTCCTCCCCATATATTTAATTGAAAAGAAGCACTTTTGTATCAATTATACTAGTAGGACTGCAGTTAGGAAACTACAATGGCTGCATAAAGATGTCCTCCCTCCTTCTGCCGTCTATCCAGATCTAAGAGCAAGATCAAAGCAACGCCTGTTTTTAACCATTTCAAAATGGATTCTTTGATTTATCTGCCAAGTAGGAAAACTGTCCGTTTTTGCAATTTCCCCCCACAAAGATGATCTTATGAGCTGGGAATGATAGACTGTACTCCGAAGGGCATTTGGGAACAAGCCGTTGCTTCTGTTTCAAACAATGGACCAGTGTATTCAAATCCAGCTTATTGGCACTGATTGCTTTTACTCCATGTATTATCACTAGAGGTTTTCCTCTGTAGCAGATGTACTGTGAATTCCATGGATTAGATCTTTGGTTACTTTAGTAGCCAACTGGATTAACAACTCAGGAAATAACGCATTTTCATATTCTTGGAAAAACCTAGATTCCCATATCAAAAAGAAAATGGCAACCCTCTTTCTTCAGTTTATTCATTACATAATCATACTAGAGTTTAGGCTATACCAAGTGATCCATAAGAGGCCGACTTGCTCCAATCTCTGATATAATACAACGTTTGATACAATATCATGGTTCATTTACAGACAATACTCATATCATTGTTTACTCTTCGTACATTTTCCCTAGCCAGGATGGCAGTGAGTGAGTGGTCAGTCATTAAATAATAAGGGCCAGTAGGCCTGCCTGGTTGGTCGAGCCCAGCTCTAACCCCAGCCAGAGAGAGATGGAAAGGATTCGTTCCAGATTGCAGATTAAACATGAGGGGGTAATTAGGCCCTGAAGAGAGGAGCTAAATTAACCTCCAAACCAAGACTCCTGTTGTTTTTAGTCCTTCTGGAAAATGTGGATTTTCTGATGATAGCCATTTAAAGGTGTCAGTGCAGAGCCGGGGTTTAATTAGAGAGGGAGACTGCCCCACACACACACACACACACACACACACACACACACACACACACACACACACACACACACACACACACACACACACACACACACACACACACACACACACACACACACACACACACACACACACACAGAGCAGAGAGAGAGTGAATTAAGGGGAGCCACTACACAGTCTAAACAAGCAATCTTCTCCATTATCAACAGTCTGACAGCCTAATAGGGCCAGGACAACTAACCGGTCACATGACCAGGAAGCCTGACGCCCTCGCCACAGTGACAAAAGACCGACGGCTATCATTGATGGCGGGTAGGAGGTTTGCGGAGCGTGGTGTGTTCGCCGCCCTGGCGCCACCTCTTAAATTCCTTAAATACGTTACCATGGAGATACCAATACATGTGGCATGGGTCCAATTTGATATCCATTGATTTCATCACAAGGTTTCTGAGGTATGATACCTTGATGAAATACATAGTGAAGCTAAATATCCATTCGTAGGAATAAATATCTACTACACACCACATTAATGTTACATGTTTTCTTCTTGTTGCATTATCAAAAGTTGTAGGCAAATTGTTTCCGATATTATCAAGAGACAAATGTTCAGCCTCCGTACAAAAACGTTACACTTTTGGGGCCATGACAACTAAAGCAAAGAACTACCATGAAGGTTCAAGAGGTTATAAAGGTAAATGATTTCATCTGCTGTGACCAGAGACCAGGGTATGGCAGCAGACGTGTAGACCAACCAATGGCGTCGTGATGAGTCCGGTCGGTCCATTTTCTCCCTCGGAGAGGTGGAAACGGCTAGTTAGAGTGCTTAATCTCCAGAGACGCCTCGACACTCCCCTCCCCTGCTTTTAAGTAGAACCTTCTGCCCTGTAGTCAGCCCTCAGAGCTTACATAGCCCTGGAAAGCGTGTACACACACACACACCGCCCTGGAAAGCGTGTACACACACACACACACGCGCGCGTGCACGCACACACACACACACACACACACACACACACACACACACACACACACACACACACACACACACACACACACACACACACACACACACACACACACACACACACCCTGGAAAGCGTGTACACACACACACACACGCGCGCACACACACACACACACACACACACACACACACACACACACACACACACACACACACACACACACACACACACACACACACACACACACACACACACACACACACCGCCCTGGAAAGCGGGCAGCACCAGGGGCAGGCATAGGCAGCTGGAGTTTGTCAAGCATGGCCAGGGACATTCTTGTTAGTGTAGTGTAACCTTTTCTCCACTCACACAGATAACACTGGCACCTAGCTGGCCCTCTAATCTCCTACCACTGCCAGTGGGTTGGGAGTTGGGAGCTGGGACTGGGAGCTCCATAACTCCAGGGGCAAGAGGGGGTTAACTTATTCCACAAGCCCAGCAGTGGGCCACCGTGGTTGGGGTAGCAGGGGGTGGCAGAGGGTGGCCTGGGATGGGGGGGGGGGGCTGGAAGCCTGACGAACTCACGGTTCTGGTGACCTCACTAAGAATGGAAAGTGTCTGGCTGCTGGGATAGGGAGATTATTTATTGCTTATCTTGTGAGATCCTTAGCGTGGCTCTTTGGTGGAAGGACAACATCGGTTACTGTTCCTAGCCAGTTGACTTGACTCTTGTATCTCTGCTGTAGCCCAGTGATTCATGGCTGTAGTGTGTTTCATAATGGGGACAGTGTTTGACCTCATTCTTTTTTGGGGTATCTTATTGCAACTTGTTACAGAAAATAATTATACATTCTGATGTAATCATTCAGTTTAATTTCCTTGATTGCATTACAAATGGAGTTTGCTTGACTTCATTTGTGCATTGGCTACTTATGGCATATGAACGTGTGTCTGCTTAAAGAAATGAATCTACATTTTCTGTACCTGAGTTTGTAAATACTAAAGGTAGTAAAGTCAAAGCTGAAAAGACTTCATTCCTGTCACAATCCCAGGAATATTCCTCCACCCTACTCTGGGTTCAAGGGCCTTACTGCCGTATGGGGGGAGAGGGGGTGGAAGGGGGAAGGGGTGTAGGGTGTAAAGGTAGTGGGGAACACAGGGGGGGTGGTAGTTTGGTGGTGGGAGGGCTGTAGGAGAGCCTAACATGTGTAGTCCAGATGCCCAGTGTAGCGGAGGTGGGCGTGAGGCGGTCTAGCGCTAGCTGACAACGTCTGCGTCCCTATTCCCTACGTAGTGCACTACTTTTGATCAGAGCCCTATTGGCCCGAGTGAATTATACAGGGATTAGGGTACCATTTGGGACTGGGACAATAATGCAGGGGACAGCGGGTGTCAACCAGAGAGAGAGAGGCCTACTACACCTCATCACCCCGCGCCGCCGGCTAATTGATTTCACAATTATACCCCCCTCCCTCCACTCCTCCACCACCTCCCAGACGGTATTTCTGAACAGTAATCTTTAAAGGCGGCCGTAAAAATATCCAGGGATACAGGGTGTGCCAGGCTTTCATCCAACAAAATCTTCTCTTTCTCTTTTGTTCGTTCTCTCGCTCTCGTTTGTTCATTCTCTCTCTCTCTCTCGTTCGTTCACTCTCAGTTTCTCTTTTGTTCGTTCTCTCGCTCTCGTTTGTTCATTCTCTCTCTCTCTCTCATTCGTTCGCTCTCTCTTTCTCGTTTTGTTCATTCTCTCGCTCTCATTTGTTCATTCTCTTTCTCTCTTGTTCGTTTGCTCTCTCTTTCTCTTTTGTTCGTTGTCTCGCTCTCGTTTGTTCATTTCTCTCTCTCTCTCATTCGTTCGCTCTCTCTTTCTCTTTTGTTCGTTCTCTCGCTCTCATTTGTTCATTCTCTTTTCTCTTGTTCGTTCTCTCTTGTTCTTGTTTGCTCTCTCTTTCTCGTTTTGTTCGTTCTCTCGCTCTCATTTGTTCATTCTCTTTCTCTCTTGTTCGTTCGCTCTCTCTTTCTCTCTTGTTCGTTCGCTCTCTCTTTCTCGTTTTGTTCATTCTCTCTCTCTCTCTCGTTCGTTCGCTCTCTCTTTCTCGTTTTGTTCATTCTCTCTCTCTCTCTCGTTCGTTCGCTCTCTCTTTCTCGTTTTGTTCATTCTCTCTCTCTCTCTCGTTCGTTCGCTCTCTCTTTCTCGTTTTGTTCATTTCTCTCTTCTCGTTCGCTCTCTCTTTCTTTTGTTCATTCTCTCTCTCTCTCTCGTTCGTTCGCTCTCTCTCTTTCTCGTTTGTTCATTTCTCTCTCTCGTTTTGTTTTCTCGTTTGTTCATTCTCTCTCTCTTTCTCGTTTGTTCATTCTCTCTCTCTTTCTCGTTTGTTCATTCTCTCTCTCTCTCTCGTTTGTTCATTCTCTCTCTCTTTCTCGTTTGTTCATTCTCTCTCTCTTTCTCGTTTGTTCATTCTCTCTCTCTCTCGTTTGTTCATTCTCTCTCTCTCTCTCGTTTGTTCATTCTCTCTCTCTTTCTCGTTTGTTCATTCTCTCTCTCTCTCTCTCTCATTTGTTCATTCTCTCTCTCTTTCTCGTTTGTTCATTCTCTCTCTCTTTCTCGTTTGTTCATTCTCTCTCTCTTTCTCGTTTGTTCATTCTCTCTCTCTCTCTCGTTCATTCTCTCTCTCTCTCTCGTTCATTCTCTCTCTCTTTCTCGTTTGTTCATTCTCTCTCTCTTTCTCGTTTGTTCATTCTCTCTCTCTCTCTCGTTCATTGTCTCTCTCTCTCTCTCATTCATTCTCTCTCTCTTTCTCGTTTGTTCATTCTCTCTCTCTTTCTCGTTTTGTTCATTCTCTCTCTCTCGTTTCGTTTTATGCGTTCAAAGCTGTCACACCTGAACTTTTGGCATGCGTAATCCTCCCTCACCCACCACCCGCAAACCCCATTTCATCCACCCTTCCTCGCCAACCCACACCCTTGTAAAAAAATGTTTTTAATGAAGTGAAAAAGAAAAAACTCAAAATGGGAACCATATTGTTAATTCCCTTCTCTCAGTCCCCTTTCTCAGTTCCTTCCCTCAGTCCCTTCCCTCAGTCCCTTTTCTCAGTCCCTTTTCTCAGTCCCTTTTCTCAGTCGCTTCCCTCAGTCCCTTTTCTCAGTCCCTTTTCTCAGTCCCTTCCCTCAGTCCCTTCCCTCAGTCCCTTTTCTCAGTCCCTTTTCTTAGTCCCTTCCCTCAGTCCCCTTTCTCAGTCCCTTTTCTCAGTCCCTTCCCTCAGTCCCTTCCCTCAGTCCCTTCCCTCAGTCCCTTTTCTCAGTCCTTTCCCTCAGTCCCTTCCCTCAGTCCCTTTTCTCAATCCCTTCCCTCAGTCCCTTCCCTCAGTCCCTTTTCTCAGTCCCTTTTCTCAGTCCCTTTTCTCAGTCCCTTTTCTCAGTCCCTTCCCTCAGTCCCTTTTCTCAGTCCACATAAGGATTCCAACCTTAACCGTAACTGAACACGGATCGAAGAATTCCGACATTCTGCATCATCATAATCAAATGAGGTGTGTTCACGTGGGTCCCGACCGGCGAGGATAAATCACGGGTTGTGCCGGGCGCCGTGACACGTCCGATCGCTCTGCGCCCCCTGCCTCTCAGGGTCTTCCTTCTCCCAGGGCCCCAGAGTGGAAATCAAAGCCAGGGGGAAAGAGACGGAGATGACCAGAGAGTCTGGCTGTCTCTGACTACTCAATTGCCTCTCCACTCCTCCACCTTTTGAACCCTAAGGCAGAGTGCAGACTAGAGCCCCTCTAACTGCCGGGAGTCTGGGGGCCTGGCTGGCTGACTTCTGTGTGAGCGAGGACTTACTGACTGAGAAGGAGGAGAGATAAAAGTAATCTGCCATGAATATGAATGGGTTTGGATGGAATGAAGTTATTCTCAGGATAGAAATAGAATCACAGTGGTCTACATTTTTTTTCAACTGTTCTAGTGATGATATTTCTATGGTTCTCAGTGTGTTTGTGGTGACGAGTGAGTTGAATGTGGAGGCCCTGGTCTGCTCCAGCATGATTGCCTATCTATCTCTGAGAAGACAGGATGTTATTATCAGTACTGTGTGGAAACAAGACAAACAAACCCAAAAGGACTGATGATGGTACACAAGCGTTTCCATTGATGTCACGCATGAGAGCAGAGAGGCTTATGATGCTGATTAGGAGTCTTTCTTTTATCTTCACATTTTGTGTCATCTCACATTTTAGTGTCTTTTTGATATAGAGATACAGAACAGCACAGTCTGAAACAGATAAAATAACAAGTGAAATTGAAGGAAAAATATGAATTGGTTATACACCTTAGCCAAATACATTTAAACTCAGTTTTTCACTATTCCTGACATATAATTCTAGTAAAAAATCCCCTGTCTTAGGTCAGTTAGGACCTAAGACACTTTATTTTAAGAATGTGAAATGTCAGAAAAATAGTAGAGAGAATGATTTATTTCAGCTTTTATTTCTTTCATCCCAGTGTGTCAGAAGTTTACATACACTCAATTAGTATTTGGTAGCATTGCCTTTAAATTGTTTAACTTGGGTCAAACATTTTGGGTAGCCTTCCACAAGCTTCCCACAATAAGTTGGGTGAATTTTGGCCCAATCCTCCAGACAAAGCTGGTGTAACTGAGTCAGGTTTGTAGGTCTCCTTGATCGCACACACTTTTTCAGTTCTGCCAACAGATTTTCTATGGGATTGAGGTCAGGGCTTTGGGATGGCCACTCCAATACCTCAACTTTGTTGTCCTTAAGCCATTTTGCCACAACTTTGGAAGTATGCTTGGGGTCATTGTCCATTTGGAAGACCCATTTGCGACCAAGCTTTAACTTCCTGACTGATGTCTTCAGATGTTGCTTCAATACATCCACATAATTTTCCTCCTTCATGGTGCCATCTATTTTGTGAAGGGCACCAGTCCCTCCTGCAGCAAAGCACCCCCACAACATGATGCTGCCACCCCCGTGCTCCACGGTTGGGATGGTGTTGTTCAGCTTGCAAGCCTCCCCCTTTTTCCTTCAAACATAACGATGGTCATTATGGCCAAACAGTTCTATTTTTGTTTCATCAGACCAGAGGACATTTCTCCAAAAAGTACTACAAACCGTATTCTGGCTATTTAATGGTGGTTTTGGAGCCTTGGCATCTTCCTTGCTGAGCGGCCTTTCGGGTTATGTCGATATACGACTTGTTTTACTGTGGATAGAGATACTTTTGTACCTGTTTCCTCCAGCATCTTCACAAGGTCCTTTGCTGTTGTTCTGGGATTGATTTGCACTTTTCACACCAAAGTACATTCATCTTTAGGAGACAGAACGCGTCTTCTTCCTGAGCGGTATGATGGCTGCGTGGTCCCATGGTGTTAATACTTGCGTACTAGTGTTTGTACAGATGAACGTGGTACCTTCAGGCGTTTGGAAATTGTTCCCAAGGATGAACCAGACTTGTGGAGGTCTACAATTGTTTTTCTGAGGTCTTGGCTGATTTCTTTTGATTTTCCCATGATGTCAAGCAAAGAGGCACTGAGTTTGAAGGTAGGCCTTGAAATACATCCACAGGTACACCTCCAATTGACTCAAATGATGTCAATTAGCCTATCAGAAGCTTCTAAAGCCATGACATCATTTTCTGGAATTTTCCAAGCTGTTTAAAGGCACAGTCAACTTAGTGCATGTAAACTTCTGACCCACTGGAATTGTGAGACAGTGAATTATAAGTGAAATAATTTGTCTGTAAACAATTGTTGGAAACATGACTTGTGTCAGGCACAAAGTAGATGTCCTAACCGACTTGCCGAAACTATAGTTTGTTAACAAGAAATCTGTGGAGTGGTTGACTCCAACCTAAGTGTATGTACACTTCTGACTTCAACTGTAGTTTTAAGCTAAAAGTTCAAATATGGAGCTTGCTTACCACCAGCTGTAGTGTTGAATGCAGCAACAGAGCACTTGCCATTGCAGTTGTAAGAACTATCTATCATGATTAGCTAGTGACACATTTTTCTCGCTCCCCATGGCTAATGCAGGGAAAATGGGCAGGGACCCCCTCGATTGGCACAATGCCCCTCTCCATATTAGCCTGGTCCATGTGTAAATATTTCCCCTGGTTACACAGCCTGTTGATCTTTCCATATTGATATTGTTTTCAAAACGTTTATTATCGGGTCAGGTGCAAGTTGTGAATGGAAAGCAACGCGACGTGGAATAAAAGTGTTGCACCATTCCATCATCCATTAAATATCGGCCTGATTTATCGACATTCTGTGAATCTCAAAACAAACAGTGACAATATTAATCTTTCCACAGTGTACAGGAGTGAATGAATCATTGTAATCAAAGACGTGTGCCCTGGCGCTGTGCATTTCCTGTTTTGTGTGTGTGTCCGCGTGTGTGTGTGTGTGTGTGTGTGACAGGGACATACACAGTTCAGGCCAGCCCTATGCAGCCACTACCAATAATACGGAGCTCTCTGACGCTCTGGGAGAAACCTCATCAAACAACTCCACCATAAAAAGACAAGAGGAAGAACATTTTAAAAAAGGAAAAGAAGAAAAAATAACTGAGAATTTGAAAAAATAACCATCAGAGCAGAATCACTGTGCAAAACAGAGGAAGTATAACCCGTGTACAGACATATGAGTGGGAGACTCATTCCTCTGCCGCGGTCAACTCTCCTTCTGATTTACGGCCTGTTCGCCTTGATTAAAAGTCATTTAAAAGATCTATTGCAATAGTGCTATTTATTAAATCAATGAAATAATAGCGGTTGAATGATAGCGTCATAGAGCTCATCACTATAAACCATATTCTTTAACCCTTTAGTTGGATAATGGGCTATGTGCACAACGATTCTGAAGCTATTATAACTTATTGCAGAGAAGTCTGTTGGTGGCTGTTGTCGGTGGTGACCCTGTTGCTAAGGCAATCATCACCTTAAAACCACAAAATGACCTATGACCTTTCTGCTCCCTTCCCTACACAGAGCAGAGGTCTACACTCGGATACCCCACAACACCGACTTTAATGGAGGCTTCTCTTTCTAGCAGTAAAATAATAGATGCCAGAAAAATATTTTCTTAGTAATATATTAGCTAATCAAAATAGTTTGACAGACGATATGAAAGTAAGATATGACAGGCCAAATGTGTCAGAGTGTGCGCCATATATTTTGACATTGCTATGCCTTGATACAACTGACAAAAGACATGCAATATACCGGGGTGATCGAATGTATTTATCATGTACCAGTGACTCATTCCCAGTCAAAGTCACGTCGTCTAACGTCAGCTAAATAAATCACAGCGTTAACTACGACAGTGGATCTGTTTCATGTTAGCATGTAAATCAACGATATAACCCGACGTTATAATCCGGATATAACAACGTTATCAAACCCTTCTCTCCATCTCCATGTCCACTTCCAAGAGCAACCATGCACACGCACACGCACACACACACACACACACACACACACACACACACACACACACACACACACACACACACACACACACACACACACACACACACACACACACACACACACACACACACACACCACGTGCATTAAGCATCAATTACACATCGCTCAAATCCAGTTAACCCTATGGTAATAAACCCAAACCCTTGCCCAGGGGCTACTCAGGTCCCAGAACCACATAGGGGACAGGGTTAAGTGAATTAAAGCAGGGCCAGCAAGGTATCTGGTGAGTGTCAGAGGGCCAGGGGGCCGTCTGGTCCGGCAGCGCTGATTTCACTACACAGTGATTTGGCCCCCCTCTAGTGTTGTTGATAGTGATGGTGATAGTCCACCTTCACTGATATCCTGTCCCGTTCCTGTGTTCCCCCGCCATTGGCTGGTTGGGGTCAGTTCCATATCAATTCAGTCAGTTCAGGGAATATACTGAACTTCTCATTCTAATTTCAATTTTCCTCAATGTGTCTCTATTAGAAAAATGGTCAAATGAGGGTCTGTGTGTTTGTGTGTTTTTGGTCGGGGTGGAAATGGAAATGGGGTTTGAGAGCCGACTGCACCGAGCAGCACTCTGATTCAATTAGCAGTACACAGCAATCAGTCGTTGGCTCTTTTCTGATTTATAGTTTCCTGTTTCCCCCTTCTCTCTCTTTCTCTCTGTCTCTCTCTCTCTCTCTGTGCCGTCTCTTTCTTTCCTTCACTCTCTCCCTGTGCCCTCTCTCTCTTTCTCTCTGTCTCTCTCTCTCCCTGTGCCCTCTCTCTCTTTCTCTCTGTCTCACTCTCTCCCTGTGCCCTCTCCCTCTTTCTCTCTGTCTCACTCTCTCCCTGTGCCCTCTCTCTCTTTCTCTCTGTCTCACTCTCTCCCTGTGCCCTCTCTCTCTTTCTGTGCCCTTTCTCTCTTTCTCTCTGTCTCACTCTCTCCCTGTGCCCTCTCTCTCTCCCTGTGCCCTCTCTCTCTTTCTCTCTGTCTCACTCTCTCCCTGTGCCCTCTCTCTCTTTCTCTCTGTCTCACTCTCTCCCTGTGCCCTCTCTCTCTCGCTGTGCCGTCTCTTTCTTTCCTTCACTCTCTCCCTGTGCCCTCTCTCTCTTTCTCTCTGTCTCTCTCTCTCCCTGTGCCCTCTCTCTCTCGCTGTGCCGTCTCTTTCTTTCCTTCACTCTCTCCCTGTGCCCTCTCTCTCTTTCTCTCTGTCTCACTCTCTCCCTGTGCCCTCTCTCTCTCGCTGTGCCGTCTCTTTCTTTCCTTCACTCTCTCCCTGTGCCCCTCTCTCTTTCTCTCTGTCTCTCTCTCTCCCTGTGCCCTCTCTCTCTCGTCTGTGCCGTCTCTTTCTTTCCTTCACTCTCTCCCTGTGCCCCTCTCTCTTTCTCTCTGTCTCTCTCTCTCCCTGTGCCCTCTCCTCTTTCTCTCTGTCTCTCTCTCTCCCTGTGCCCTCTCTCTCTTTCTCTCTGTCTCACTCTCTCCCTGTGCCCTCTCTCTCTTTCTCTCTGTCTCACTCTCTCCCTGTGCCCTCTCTCTCTTTCTCTCTGTCTCACTCTCTCCCTGTGCCCTCTCTCTCTTTCTCTCTGTCTCACTCTCTCCCTGTGCCCTCTCTCTCTTTCTCTCTGTCTCACTCTCTCCCTGTGCCCTCTCTCTCTTTCTGTGCCCTTTCTGTCTCTCTTTCTATGCTCTGCCCGCTGCCTTCTCTGATAATGTGTAAAAAGGTTTCAGAGTCCAACTGACCCAAATAGTCCTAACCCTCCTTATCAGTCAGCAGCCCAGGGCTTATAGGCTACTAACTGGCAGGTCATTACTAACTGTATTTATTTAAACATGAGAAACACTTCCTTCAGGGCAATTAGGGAAATCCTCAATGGCTCGTTGAAGAGGACTAAGGCTTTGGAACTCTTTGCAGGAAAAAGAAAAGGGGATATTTTGCATTTGAAGAGGATGAGGGTATATGATACCGCACACTCTGGGCGGACAAGAAAATCATTTATAACTGAGCAGGCGGGAGACGGGGCAGCATAATGGGGGCCTTTGAGCGGCGGCAGTGCCACCCGCAGTCACAGAGGGTTGCCGTGGCCGCCGACATGAAAGCTGGCACGCGGGTAACCTCTGGGTTGCAGAGAGATGCTTCCTCTAATGGCTAAGGACTGGTGTATGTCCCATATAGAAAAACACAAAGGGGATTCAGAAATAAGTATGGCTATACATGGTGTCGTTTGAATTTCTCTACTGTAGGGACATTCTCTCTCTCTCTCTCTCTCTCTCTCTCTCTCTCTCTCTCACTCACACACACACACACACACACACTCACACACACACACACACACACACACACACACACACACACACACACACACACACACACACACACACACACACACACTCACACTCACGCACACGCACACGCACACGCACACACAGACACACGTACACACACACATACACTGTAATGGTTCACCATTCAAATGAAACCTCGAAAGGAGACAAAGATAACGAGATGGCAAACGAAATTGTAGTTATCAGTGTGTTTCAGTGTCAGTCTGTATTCGATGGAGTGTGCGCGTGTTGTTTTAGCGGGAGTCTGCGCTCGTTGGAGTGTGTGTGTTGTTTTTGTGGTTGTGTGCACTCGTTGGAGTGAGTCCACCAAACTACCCACGACCAGGATATCCAGCAAGCATCCTCTTGCAGTGTTCTGGCAAACCTCACTTTACCCTAAGCGCTTTACATGAGCCCCTTAAAACAGCTGATGGTAAATGACTTTGTTGTGCTTTCATTAACAGTTCATGGGAATATTCAGAATGTATATCACTGTGGCAACTATAGTATTATATTATTATATATTATTTTTCATTCTCTCCTTTGGAAAGATACATATGATTTAGCAGAAACGTGTTTCATTTCCATAACCTTTCCAGAAAAAAGAAATGGAATGCAGTAGAAATGATTTAATCCTAAGTAAGGCATACGCAATAAACCGTGTGATACTTTCATATGCATTTAACTGGATATTATCTAGCTGATTATCTTGTGCTTTAGTGAAATCTGAGTCTAACCTTCTCAAGTTACCTTTGAAAAAGCTCTTCATGCATTCGCAGCAACATTTACAGTATGTTCATTACATGAATCCAATTATGAAACGACAAGGGGCCTGTTAGGAAACAGTCATTTCAGACCTCCCTATCAGGAACAGGAACAAGTGCCGGCCAGTTGGTGGTCCAGCTGTGACCCCCTGGGGGCCAGGTCATCCTGACAGTCTTGTTAATGTCCCCCCATCAGGGTGGTCAGGCGTCTAGCAGCTGGTCTATACAGCCACCGGCCCCAACCTGGACTCGTCCACCAAAGCAGCTGATTTAAGGCCGTTTGTGACATCAAGGCTGCTGTAGTGGACATTCAGGCTCCTAATCATGTTAGCCCCCCTCAACGACCAGACGCCCCTCCATCCTCCTTTCTCTCTGATGACTAATCAAAGGCCAAAGGGGTGACTGGGACCACGGTCTGCGCATGGTTGGCCTGGTCCACGTACTGTCGACTCAGGGATGACCGACCGACCGGCTTGTGTGATTACAGTGATCAGATAAGGGAGCAGAGCTTCTGATAGCAGCAGGCTCAACGTGCCACAACCTCACAGAACCCAGCCAGCCCAACAGTCACTAAATAGAGCCTGGGTTCAATCAATTAGCCACAAGTGGTGGCTCTTAGTTTTCTGCTATCTTGATATTATCTAGAAATCTCCCCTGTGCGTAATGGTGAAACGATTGGACACTTCACTAATGCTGTGAAAGCGAGATACAAATTCAGAGGACTTTTTATTGTGTTCTAAAACACCAGTAAATAATCTAGCCTTTGTAGGCTAATCATGTAAATACAGTTTGTAGCCTTGTATATCCATCCTGGTAAACGATGTGCCTAATTATAATGACATGTAACCTTGGGAGATATGCTACATCATTATTACATTTACACATGAATAACAGACTTATGTCCCAATAATAACACCCGAATAAAATACAGCTATTTATGCTGAACATTTCAAAATGTTATACAAGACACAACAAACTGTAGCCTTCACATCCTGTATGTATAAAACCCCTGACAGTAAATGTATTGGGTTATTAAGGAGTTATCCCCCATCGCATAAAATTTTAACACAATCAACAGAATGGATCTGTGTACACCTTAAACATGGCAATGCAGCCATATTTGAACCTTTTGAGAGTACAATAAATAAATACATTACAAAAACTCTTAACACACCTCACTCTGAGAGAGACAGGGTCAGAGAAGGAGGGCCAGAGAAGGTGAAAGGCCTTCCCTCCCATCTCTCCATGGGGAAATCCGTCACTGCAGATTCTAGCGTCTCTCTCGCACGCACGCACGCACGCACGCACGCACGCACGCACGCACACACACACACACACACACACACACACACACACACACACACACACATTCACCTGGTACACATGCTCACATGTTCCTGCGCATGACATTATAATAGTAATGGACAACACTTTGATATTTAAATATATTAAAAGAATCTCACGTGAGATGTCTGTTTCCCTGTAAGCTGCTCTTTTCTAGGTTGAATTAAAAGCCTGTCAGACAGACATGGCTGCTTCCTCTCCTTTGGTGGAGAGGATGTCCTACATACAAATAAAATGACTAGAATGGATATTGTCATTCAAATCAAATCAAACTGTATTTGCCACATGCGCCGAATACAACAAGTGTACAGTCGTGGCCAAAAGTTTTGAGAATGACACAAATATTAATTTTCACAACGTTTGCTGCTTCAGTGTCTTCAGATATTTTTGTCAGATGTTACTATGGAATACTGAAGTATAATTACAAGCATTTCATTACTGTCGAAGGTCTTTATTGACAATTACATGAAGTTGATGCTGTCAATTAACTTCTGGGCCACATCCTGACTGATGGCAGCCCATTCTTGCATAATCAATGCTTGGAGCTTGTCCGAATTTGTGGGTTTTTGTTTGTCCACCCGCCTCTTCAGGATTGACCACAAGTTCTCAATGGGATTAAGGTCTGGGGAGTTTCCTGGCCATGGACCCAAAATATCGATGTTTTGTTCCCCGAGCCACTTAGTTATCACTTTTGCCTTATGGCAAGGTGCTCCATCATGCTGGAAAAGGCATTGTTCGTCACTAAACTGTTCCTGGATGGTTGGGAGAAGTTGCTCTCGGAGGATGTGTTGGTACCATTCTTTATTCATGGCTGTGTTCTTAGGCAAAATTGTGAGTGAGCCCACTCCTTTGGCTGAGAAGCAACCCCACACATGAATGGTCTCAGGATGCTTTACTGTTGGCATGACACAGGACTGATGGTAGCGCTCACCTTGTCTTCTCCGGACAAGCTTTTCTCCGGATGCCCCAATCAATCGGAAAGGGGATTCATCAGAGAAAATTACTTTACCCCAGTCCTCAGCAATCCAATCGCTGTACCTTTTGCAGAATATCAGTCTGTCCCTGATGTTTTTCCTGGAGAGAAGTGGCTTCTTTGCTGCCCTTCTTGACACTAGGCCATCCTCCAAAAGTATTCTCCTCACTGTGCGTGCAGATGCACTCACACCTGCCTGCTGCCATTCCTGAGTAAGATCTGTACTGGTGGTGCCCCGATCCCGCAGCTGAATCAACTTTAGGAGACGGTCCTGGCACTTGCTGGACTTTCTTGGGTGCCCTGAAGCCTTCTTCACAACAATTGAACCGCTCTCCTTGAAGTTCTTGATGATCCGATAAATGGTTGATTTAGGTGCAATCTTACTGGCATCAATATCCTTGCCTGTGAAGCCCTTTTTGTGCAAAGCAATGACGGCACGCGTTTCCTTGCAGTTAACCATGAATGACAGAGGAAGAACAATGTTTCCAAGCACCACCCTCATTTTGAAGCTTCCAGTCTGTTATTCGAACTCAATCAGCATGACAGAGTGATCTCCAGCCTTGTTCTCGTCAACACTCACACCTGTGTTAACGAGAGAATCACTGACATGATGTCAGCTGGTCCTTTTGTTGCAGGGCTGAAATGCAGTGGAAATGTTTTTGGGGATTCCGTTCATTTGCATGGCAAAGAAGGACTTTGCAATTAATTCCAATTCATCTTATCACTCTTCATAACATTCTGGAGTATATGCAAATTGCCATCATACAAACTGAGGCAGCAGACTTTGAAAATTAATATTTGTGTCATTCTCAAAACTTTTGGCCACGACTGTACAAACACTGAGTATTCAAAACAGAACACCTGCTCTTTCCATGACATAGATTTCACCTGGATTCACCTGGTCAATCTATGATTCCTTATTGAGGTCACTTGTTAAATCAACTTCAAATCAGTGTAGATGAAGGGGAGGAGACCGGTTAAGGAAGGATTTTTAAGTCCTGAGACAATTGAGTCATGGATTGTGTATTTGTGCCATTCCAAAGATGAATGGGCAAGACAACATATTTCAGTTCCTTTTAACAGGGTATGTTAGTAGGTGCCAGAGGCACCAGTTTTTGTTAAGGGCTGCAACACTGCTGGGTTTTTCACACTCAACAGTTTCCTCAAGACAACATGGGCCAGCATCCCTGTGAAACGCTTGACACCTTGTAGAGTCATGCCCCGATGAATTGATGCTCTGAGGGCAACTCATTCATAGGAAGGTGTTCTTAATGTTTGGTATACTCCATGTATACAGCAGACTTTTGGCCACGACGTAGACTTTACTGTGAAATGCAAGTCAATATTCCTGTGATGAGGGGCAATTCATTTCCAGCAATGTGGTCCGTGTCTGTCTGTGTGGTGCAGACATTTGTCTATTACTTCATGTGTAGTCAGCTGATGTGATAGCCATCTTGTAGGTTGACAGAAATACTTCTCAATGAAATGTTAACTGCAAAGTAGGATTACCTGGCAGAAGTATACCTTGAGTGAGTATATAATTTGTGTCGATTACTTGTTATTAGCAAACTCTGCTAAGAAATGAGGAGCAGCAGTACAGAACCATCGCTAGACCTGCACATTAGACTGCACATTCCTCACTCACTAGATGCACATATAAAGAGCCAGATGCGCAAAGAATTGGGAATTACACCAAAAAAATGAATGTGTTGGTTTTCTTCCAGACCTAAAAAAGATGGTCTTCTGATGTGATTTAACCATTGACATTTAATCAGAACATCCAATTTCGTTGTTTCTCTCTAAAAATATATATATTCTGAGAGTGGAAAAACTAAAAGATATCTAATACCAGGAAAAATCTAACTGAGAAAACATCATTTGTGAAAATATAAAACATATTTTTTTAAATCTGATTTTTTTAGGGCCCGCCTTAGAGTTGTTTACTAACCATTATTTTGCTAGGTATATTGACAGAAAACATAGTGTACAAGAGAATATAGTGCACTAAGGACCCGGGGCACCAGACTCAGACACACAAATTGGTTGGAATCAACCCCACAGCGGGGAAGAAATGCTGAATAGAGAAAGAAAAAAATATAATAAAAATTAAACACAGGAGGATGGGAAGCAGATACGCTCACAGGAAATTACAAACTCATAGTTTACACACATGCAGAGGTGAGGTAAAAATAAAAAGGTCTATTTTGCCATTTTAACAGGCCTGTAAAAGTCGTCTTTCGACTAACAAGGTAGGTTAACGCGCAAAGTACACTCACTCTGTCATGAAGTTCTCTTTATAAGACAGTTCTGTCACATAGCCACTCAGCAAAGAACCACACTGAATTACATCGTATACCAACATACAGTAGTGTCCGTTAACCCTCATCTTAATGAATGTTTCAGTGAAGGGATACTGTACCACCAAAACACAGGTTTTTGTATATACTGTACATATATAGAAACAACATAAACATAGGTTTCCAGACATATAAACCTCTGGAGGATTTCTGATGCATGAGGGAGATTCGTTTAGATGAAGAGCCATAACGGCAGGGTTGCCGGGAGAACAAATGAACTGAAAGAGGAAAACAGTGTTCCATTGTTTCCTCTTGGCCTCCGACCTCCGAAACAAGGTGCCTTAAAGATATACAGGCCACAAACAATTAAACCATTGGATGGATTTTAGTTTAGCTAATGAATGAAGTATGAACTGAGAGAGAGAGAGAGAGAGAGAGAGAGAGAGAGAGAGAGAGAGAGAGAGAGAGAGAGAGAGAGAGAGAGAGAGAGAGAGAGAGAGAGAGAGAGAGAGAGAGAGAGAGAGAGAGAGAGAGAGACTTTAGTTGGTCTCCGCAATAACAACTATCTCTACCAGGCTGGTCTCCGCAATAACAACTATCTCTACCAGGCTGCAACAGGACTAGTTTCACCTTATTTTGAATTTCTTCATTTTTGTTTGTTTTCGTCATGCCCTCATCATAATTCATCATTTTACAAATGACTAATGGTCATTATGTAACCAGAACATAAAGCAATACTTATGCTTTTCTTCACTCAACAGAGATGTTTTTTTTTTTCATTTGAGTGTTTTGTATTTTTTTCTTCTTTTGCTCTAAGGTTACTTTAGATGATGTCTGACAATTCCAACAATGGCTCAGCCGTGAAGTGGTAGGCCACAAGCTCACAGAACGGGATTGCCAAGTGCAGAAGCACGTAACATGTCAAAATTGTCCATCCTCGATTGCAGCACTCACCACAGAGTTCCAAACTGCCTCTGGAAGCAACGTCAGAACAAGAACTGTTCGTCGGGAGCTTCATGAAATGGATTTCCAATGCCAAGCATTGGCTGGAGTGGTGTGAAGTTTGCCGCCATTGGACTCTGGAGCAGTGGAAACACATTCTCTGGAGTGGTGTGAAGCTCGCCGCCATTGGACTCTGGAGCAGTGGAAACACATTCTCTGGAGTGGTGTGAAGCTCGCCGCCATTGGACTCTGGAGCAGTGGAAACACATTCTCTGGAGTGATGAATCACGCTTCACCATTTGGCAGTCCGACGGGCGAATCTGGGTTTGGAGGATGCCAGGAGAACGCTACCTGCCCTAATGCATAGTGCCAACCGTAAAGTTTGGCGGAGGAGGAATAATGATCTGGGGCTGTTTTTCATGATTCGGGCTAGGCCGCTTAGTTCCAGTTAAGGGAAATCTTAACACTACAGCATACAAAGACATTCTAGACGATTCTGTGCTTCCAACTTTGTGGCAACAGTTTTGTGGAAGGCCCTTTCCTTTTTCAACATGACAATGCCCCTGTGCACAAAGCGAGGTTCATACAGAAATGGTTTGTCGAGATCGGTGTGGAAGAACTTGACTAGCCTGCACAGAGCCCTGATCTCAACCCTATCGAACACCTTTCGGATGAATTGGAACTCCGACTGCGAGCCAGGCCTAATTGCCCGACATCAGTGCCTGACCTCACTCATGTGGCTAAATGTAAGCAAGTCCCTGCAGCAATGTCCCAACATCTAGTGGAAAGTCTTTCCAGAAGAGTGGAGGCTGTTATAGCAGCAAAGTGGGGACCAACTCCATGTTAATGGCCATTATTTTGGAATTAAAATTTCAACAAGCAGGTGTCCACATACTTTTGGTCATTTAGTTTATTTCAGGCCCATTCAGAAGGGTTTAGCAAGTGGGTTAGAGGGTTGAATTCTGATGTGTGTGGCTGATTTCCATGATTTCGAAATGTCCATACAGGGCACCAGGATAATGTTTAGACACCTGGGAAAACATCCTTTCCGCAGGCCGTTGAGTAAAGTAGTGTTGTTGTTATGAAGAGGCACCGCCTACTTGTCCCTGTCACGTAGGCGTCATGCCACGACACACGGACATGAACGCAAACCCCGGCTATCACAGAACAGTCGATCTCATTCACATATTCTCACTAATGCGACACTATTTCAAGTATTTTACAGGGCGTGTAATCGCTGTGACAGGAATGGCGAGGGCCGCCTTTGACATGGGAAAGTTGCCTGCCCACCCAGGTGCTAACACCATGGGACCAGCTCTGTTTAGTATTGGCCGCTCCTCCACAGCTTTCAGCAATGTTGTTAGGCTACTCTGACCACCACGGTTTATGATGAAGCCACTACAGAGGATCATGGGAGGTGTAGTTTCATCAGGTTTTGTGATTGGAAACTCAATCCGGGTTGATTTGTAGTCTGACAAGTAAAAAACAAGAACTTAATTTTACTTATTTGATTTGATTCCGCAAATATTAGTGTATGTGTTGTCCTTATGGTCAAACAATGGTGGTTTTGTGGACAACATTTGTTTGTTTTTAAATGCAAGACTCCCAAATACTCAAGATGGTTGTGGCTTAAGCTTCTATTGGATTTTGCGACTGGAGCTGTGAAGAAGGATGATGAAATGCTCGGCTCTCTCTTGCTGTGGCTGAGTGGTGAAGGAGGGCAAGCATCTGTTACGTCTCACTCTATGCCACCACTAACCCAGAGGGACATGAGGGAGGCCCGTGATTGGCCGCTGGCATCCTGTTGCTCTGAGGTCATACCGGGTCTGACCCATGTATCTATGGCAATGACCCGTTTCTATGGTAGCCAGCTCGAAGGAGGAAGGGGTGTTTGGTAGTGGTACATGGGCGGCCATTTTGGAGAGAGTAACTGATCAGGACGGGTGGAGATAAAGGGTTCTTTAGGCTCCCTGTTTACTCTCTCTCTCTCTCTCTCTCTCTCTCTCTCTCGTTCTCTCTGTCTCTCTCTCTCTGGTACAGACAGGGCAACCCAAGCCTATTGTCTCAGAAAAAAAACTAATTCACAGCAGAAAAGTGGATTAAGATCTCCCATTTTATGTCGCTTTGAAGCATGTGTCTTTGCGGAGAACGAAAAACAAGACTTCTGCCTTATAAGTGCCCCTTTTCAGTCTAATTTCTACTATTTCGAACTTAAATTGAAACTGGATACTCACTCATCCATTCACATCAGCAGGCAAGGCAAGCACCTAGTAAAAATGGAGTATGGGACTCCTAGGATTTACAACGCATCGAGCCACCCCTGAGGGAAGAAGGCCATTATCCAACTGTTCACTTCCATTGCTGAAATGGTTTCCCAGCTAGCTACTAGCCTACCCCGGCCCCTCAACCCCATCAGCCCAGCCCCAACCTAGGCCATAAAAGCCGGCCCCAGCCCTGGCTCTCCCTGGCTGTTGGTGGTCCCACTCTAGCCCCTTTAAACTGGGAAGGGGGCCCAATTTGATTGTGTCTTTCCACTGAAGGGCCCATCTGAGAGGGAGAAACTTCAAACGGCTACATAATCCAGGTACAGGCCCTCCACTTTTAGCTTCTCCGGCCCCGCACGTCTGTAGCAGCCGTAAAACTGTGGCCACTGAAACCGGAGGATGATTGATTTTATACCGCGCTTGATTGGAATGGGGGTTCCAGCTCTCTAGCTGACTGTATCAATATAATAGTATGACAAAAATAATCAAGATCTTTAATGAGGGAAATGTCTCACTAATAGATTACTCGATGGAGTGTAATCAAAATGTGCGACATGTTGTAGTGTCCTTCCGTCGGTTTATAATTGAATGAATCTTTTGCAAGATTACCTTCTTCCCCCACATTGTTTTGTGTATGGAATGTTACTTTAGATACAGTGTTTTCCATGCTGTGTGCGGCGTTGCAACCCTCTTACCGTGCGTCTCCCTTGCCAGTCAGGCAACAAATACCCAGACATGTCTCTGTCTGGGACGGACTAGGTTGTCCAGGCTGGCTTTGGGGTTGACTAGATGTCAGTCAGTTTGGGGTTGAGGAGGAACAACGTGTGGAGGAATGTGGTGAAAGTGCACAGTGTGTCTGGACGGTCTGAGCCAGAGGACTGAGTGTGTGCCAACAGCTGTGAGTAAGGCCTGGAGCCGGGGGCATTCCTGTGGCAGTCCAGGCCAGCCTTATGAACCGCGGCCGCCCACAGGGCCACGCAGGCGGTCAGAGCGGGTGAGAGGGGCACCCTGGGTCACCTCGGGCCCCATGGGAAGGGAGGGAGGGAGGGGGGGGAGGAGGAGAGGAGAGGAGAGGAGAGGAGAGGAGAGGAGAGGAGAGGAGAGGAGAGGAGAGGGAGGAGAGGAGAGGAGAGGAGAGGAGAGGAGAGGAGAGGAGAGAGGAGGAGGAGAGGAGAGGAGAGGAGAGGAGAGGGAGAGAGGAGAGGAGAGAGAGGAGAGGAGAGGAGAGGAGAGACTAAATAAAATAGAGAACTGGAGTGAGAGATTGTTTGATGTGACTGGCTGCACTCACCATTCTAGAGAAAAGAGGTGTAGAGAGATGGGGAGAGTGAAAGACAGATGAGAGACTGGTAGAGCAGCCAAGAGAGGCACAGAGAGAGAGAGAGACTCAAGAGCACAACAGTGGGGATTAGAACTCTCTCCCTCACTGTTCAGCTAGATGCGGCCATGTCTAGATGGGATTCAGTTTATGTCAAATTTATGTCAAAAGTAGATTTGTTTTGTATTTTAGCTAACCCTAACCTAATTATCCTAACCTGCTACGTAAATTCTTCTAACCTGCTACGAAAAGTCAACTTGAACATAAACTGTAAGCTTTCTAGTCACTCGCCCCAGGTGTTGATGGGGTTGATGGATGGTTGATATCCCACTGGGCACAGACATCTACTCATGTCTAGTCCACGTTTGTTCAACATATTTTCATTGAAATGACATGGAAACAACATTGAGTGTGTTCCCAGTGGGATCTGATTGGAGGAGCAGCTGGAATAGGCCTGCAAGTTAACTACAGAGCATGAACTCATGTTTTAGAGAAAAACATTAATTGATGTTGTTTATTAGGGAGGTTGTGTTCTTTCTGAATGCTGCTTACACTTGGGACATGTTTTTGTTTTGGTTGTTTCGACTGAGGCGAAAAGTTGGCAGGTTTCTCTGAAACCACGTTGTGTTTTAGTGGGGGTTTCTATCGCCACCTAGTGATCCTGGACAATGCCTTGGTGCAGAGAGAGAGAGAGAGAGAGAGAGAGAGAGAGAGAGAGAGAGAGAGAGTGTGGTCTACCTTACGGGTAGCAATGATGGTTTTTCCACATTCGATGAGAAGATGGTCGACTTCAGAAGAAAAAAGTCCCAGTAGTGATTGTATCATTTTGGCATAAACGAAACATAAACTCTTTAAAAAAAAAATCCGGACAGAACAAAAAAGGGTTATATTGCTTGCTTCATACATGGCGCCATATACAACCCTTAAGAGGTGCCATATATGAAGCCCTAGAAGCATTTTTGGATCTATCTGAAACTTTTTTTTCTGAGAGTGTATATTGTTCGTTTATGCGGAAATGGTGCAATCACTACTGGGACTGTTTTCTAAGAGTGTAGGCCAATTTTACGTGAATGGATTTCTTATTTGACTTATTATTTGGTCTGAAATCGTTGTGACCAGCTCTTGTAATGTGTCCTTGACGCATCGAAGGCTAGAACAGCAAATAGCGTAGAGCATCAATATTGTGTGCAGATTTGCTCTTCATTAATTAAATTCATATGTCAGGCAAGTGTATAATGAAAACATCTGAAAACGAAACACAAAAACTCTTGGAGAGAAATTCATGCTCTCATTGAAGAAAGGCTTTTTTTATGCAATACCAAATGTGATCAGGAATTAATTAAGTAATTCTTCCTGCCTGTTTTGTGTCAAAAGGCCTTGCTCATGGTGTGTAGAATTTCCTTTCGCATTCAAATATGAGATATATAGAGTAAAATGTGCTACAATCCATTATTTTCTAAATGAATCAGCCTACCGTTCGTTTTTATTTGACCCTAGTGAAAAATATGTCGTTCATTTATTAAAAATAATAACATGATTCATTATTCGGCCTATAACATCATTTAAACGATGTGGCATGCTTACGTCATCGTATAAGAGCGCAACTCGAAGCAATGTTTAAAGTTCTAGGAATGTTATTGTGTATGACGTATTATAAGCCTATGTCGTGCCTTTGCTTTGTCTGGCCGTAATTGCCAAGTTATATAAGGGAAAATAAATAGCCTAAACTGCATACAATTCGCTCACTGAACCTGAATGCAACTGTAAAATGTTTTAATCTAATAGTTGAACCCATCATTGTTGTCTATGTGAATTTATTCCCCAGTGTCGTTATTTTGAAAGCATGATTTTTTTCACTTTCAATTCTTAATGGACCTATCCACTATCGAATGATTATGAATCGTTTAATTTTCATTTGAATAGTTTATTCATTGGTTTCGTGGCAATGTAATCCTTGTTTGAAAAGAATGCCATACTCATGGTCACTTTGAATCAAATAATTTGCTTTTTCTGGCTATGTAAAGAGGATGCTTGACTGGCCTATATAGCCGATTACTCCTCTTCCAACAACCGGGGGAAGAGTCTGCATTGCACCGATGATTGCGAAGGGACACCTCAATCTTCAATATACGATAGGCCTATAGATTTTCTATTATAGGAAAAGTACAGCATTATACATTACACACACACACGGAAACTGATACATTCATTCAATCTCTTATAAGCTGTATCTAAAAAAAAAACGTAAATGTCTTCATTCCAACGTTTGTTACCCATATTTTTTTTAAACGAAAATCGCCGATCACCCACTATATTTTTTTCTAACAGTCGACCCAAATATATAACGTTCTTGATTTTGACCCACTCAACATGTAAGAAAAATGTATCAAAATCTACTTAAGTAGGCCTAGCCCAGGTAAATTAATACGTTTGCTTTGAAGTGAAACGCAATAAGGTATATATATATATATATATACGTATCGCATTAATCATTACAAAGAATAACTGGATAAATGTCACCTTGTTTAAAAAAAGTCTGTCCTAGATTTAGTTCCAATGTCGTCTACAAGATCAATAAAGCCTTACTGCATTGCATTTCAAAGCAAACGTTCATTTACCTGAGCTAGGCCTACTTAAGTAGAGTTTGCTATATTTTTCTTGCATGTTGAGTGGGTCAAAATCAAGGATGTTTTCATTTCTATGTAAAGGACATAATGATAAACCAGGCGGTCAAATGTTCCTCTAGGGTTTCTTGAAGCACTAATTCATCCCCTCAATGTGATTATTTACCTCTGATTAAGATAATTATGATGAAATGAATCGATTACAAATCAAAAACCCGTTACAAATCATTCTGAAAAACAAACATAATCGGTTGTCATAGTAATGATAATTATGTCTCACCGCTTTGATGGCTCGGGAATACAAATGATGTGTGTTTTATAATTACACAGCGCTCACCTCTGCCTTTTATTAACGCACCTAGACTTTTTACAATGTAGTAATGTGTGAAAACAAGGACAGCCCAGTCAATAAAGCAAATCACTCTGCAGTCCGTCACCGATAAGAGAGAAAATTACCCTGGTAATTGCACGATTAATCACGCGCCTTTTTATGTTTTTCAGTAGGCAGACACGGAGCCACTATACCTCCAGTGCTCATAGGCACAGCAGCAAAACATGGTACACAGACGACGCTGGACTTGTACAAATAACAAACAAGCAACACGTCCATGCTTCATTAAGCTAGAATGAAGAGGCGGCACGCAGGCACAACACAGAGCAGCTATAGGCCTACAGAAATTAGATCATTTGAATGATCTTAAAACCCCACACGTATATAACGGATAGCTTATATCTAAAAACTAGAGCTGAATAATTACTTGACATATAAAAAAGAAAAATGTCAGATTGATTTATAAGCAACACATCTTGAACACGTGCCCATAGTATTTATTTCTTACTAAAAGTGTATAAACATAATGCATGATTATCTGTGCGTGTGTGTCTCTCTCTCTCTATACGTGTAAACGTGCACAGTTGTGTGTGTAGTATGCCTCGCATGTCCCAGTCTGTGATGAAGGTGGATACCTGCAAACAATAGGAACTAGGTAGAAGACAAAAATACATCTCTTCGGCCTCTCCCCTCTCCTCTATCTCTTGATACGTTTCTCAGCAATATTACCCTCAGAGATCAAACAGCTTGACATTGGCGAGATGTGGCTGTTTAGAAGCCTATAGAAGCCCTGCCCTGATTGGTTGGCTGGCAACGGCTGGGGTAATGTTATGACCAGGTAATTGCAGACCTTGGACAGATGCATTAACCAGGCTCAGTGACTGGAGCCACTGGATATTATTTTAGCCAGAGGGCCAAAGGAACCTGGAAGAACTGGGCCCTTAGAGAGGCCGAGGGCTGGACCTCCGAGGCCCCAGGAGGGCCCGGTACCCTGGCTCTGGTGCCCTCCATACCCACAGAGGGCTGCTCCCAACCGAGGATCTCTGGGTCTCCCTCCTGGTGCTTTGAAGCAGGGGGCATTGGAGTTGATGAGCTCTTGTGGAGAGTGGGGACATTGGCACCCACCCTACTATAATTAACGCCATTCATAACAACTCTCACAACATGTGGTTGACCACTCTGTTGGTCTGTGTTTGTCTGTGCCACCCCATCTGTGTATTGGATGTACACACCTTATGGTAGCTTTCCCACCCTTGCTTTAATATGCCAAGGTACCCAGCCTTTATACTGCATACTTTGGACAATTCACTGAAAGTCACTTCCCCACTTCCCCCCAACCTACTACCTCTTCATTCAGTATAGAAACTAGACCCTCGCAAGGCCAGAAAACAGCTTTAACCGAAGATTGTGTGTCAATGGTTTCCATCACATTTCCTGTCGGATCTTTTAGGAACCCCTAGCTGGAAACCAGCCCAGCAGATCCTGTTTAGATTTGACGCTTGATACAATGTAACTCTTATGGAATTCACTGGTTTGCATCCCAAATGTCACGAAGAGATGTATTTTTGTCTTCTACCTAGTTCCTGTGGGTCCTGGTCAAAAGTAGTGCACTATGTAGGGAACAGGATACATTTTAAGACATAGACACTGAGGTGAGACACAAGGGGGCTTTCTGTAAATGAAACCTTTGTAGGTTATTATATAGATTACGCTCCTACGCCTTGTGGGCTTTTAATGTTCAATAGCATAGCCAGTAAAGCCTGGGCCACACTTCCTGAGATGTACTCAGGATCTAATAACACTGTCATAGTGCTGCTGAATGGCCTGGTGTTGTACAGCAGTATGTCAGAAGAGAGCCTTTGAATAAGTTGACCCTCGCCATCCGGAAAGGAACTGCCTCCTTCCATAAAAGCTTATTGCCAAATTTACAGCAGAGTTCATTTACAAATGTTGGACATGTACTCCAGTGTGTTATAATGTGTGGGCTATGTTGGACAAATGAGTGAATATTCTGGTGTTTTATTTTCTATATCATTCTATCAAATTCTATTCTATTCTATTCTCCATCTCTCAGTGCCAATCTAGTAACAGTAGCAGCGCAGCGATTGCGATATGATGGGGATGTATAAGCAGATAGATTAAAGCAGTAGTTCCATCCAACAGCTCAACAGCCTATAGACTGATCACTGATCTCCCCTCCTTGTAATCTGACAAGTGTCAGACACCCCAGCCTGTCACGTCTAGGCAGGGCGCTCTCCCTAGTATATCTTTATGTCGTTTGGGGCAGGGGAGGCAGTAATGTAATGTAAGTTGTCAGAGAGATATGGTCTCGTGAAAAAAACATCCCATAAAACATATCCTCGGCACTTACGTCACCTAACGGCTTATTCAGGACTTGCCTTAGAATCAGGAACTCACCTTTGAGTATTCGACTCAGAAACGAGAACCATAAGGAGAGAGAACGACTGCAACAGTCAACTAGGTTATGTACATGGCTGTGACAGTACTGTCCTGGTGCTGAAAATTATTGTCATGTCATATCGCGGCCATATTCCTTCCCAATCTGAATTCAAAATAAATCAAATACGAAATATTATATCGTACCGCTGAGCGCCAGACCGAGGTTTTGAAAAGTACCCTGTCCAATAGGATATGAAGACTCCTTCCTTCTTCCCTGTATGAAACAGAAGACAACTGTTCCCTAACCCCTTCATCAGAGCATAGCCATGACAGGACAGGTATAGAGAATCAGCCTATGGGCCGTGTCTGTGATGGGATGTCTATGATAGGTATAGAGACTTGGTCACTGAACGCTCCCCACAGCTGGACAACAGCTGGCCAGAGCTGTTGGATGTCCAGAAGACTCTCTGTCCACTCCAGAAAATAAGGGACACTTTAGGCTGCAAGATAAGTGTGTGTGTGTGTGTGTGTGTGTGTGTGTGTGTGTGTGTGTGTGTGTGTGTGTGTGTGTGTGTGTGTGTGTGTGTGTGTGTGTGTGTGTGTGTGTGTGTGTGTGTGTGTGTGTGTGTGTGTGTGTGTGTGTGTGTGTGTGTGTGTGTGTGTGTGTGTGTATGGAGAGAATGACCCTGTTTGAAGATGGGGCTATGTTTATGGTATATATTGGACTTATATTGTTTTTAGGATGGACTGTGACATTAGTATCAATTGCGACCAACTTGCTGCTGCTCTGTCAGGTCAGAAAAAGGGTAGGATATTGTTTCAATTTTCCCCACCCAACAACAATATGTATCCATGTAACCCTATAGCAAATGTAGGATTCATTCATTTATATAAATAAACATTCAGTGGATTACAATACTCCTCCATCTTCCTTGAAAGGACTTCCCCATGCTTGACATAACGGCCATAAAAATCAAGTCCTCTTGTGTCTTTCATTTGTTACCTTAAGTACAAAATAAGGCAGCCCATTTTCAATTAGAAGGCCATCTGGAGATTACAGTTCTTTTAAACCTCTGACAGAACGAAAGTCCGTTATCTCTTGTGCAGTTTCTTGATCAAATCAAATGTGACATTTCAGCGGACTAACAAGCAATTATATCAGGTAATCATATCAGTATAATATCGTATCATGATTATTTATGATATGGCCAATAAGGCTACTTGATAAGTGCGAGGGGAAATATTGTTGTGAAAATGTTTATGCTTTTAATTTATTTACGTGAACTGACGTATTTCATAAGGATAATGGAACGTATTTCTGAAATATTTTCATCATAGAGAATCATGTTGAAATAATGATCATAAGGACATCTCGTTATATATCACGTAAATTGCTTTATTCCCTACAACCAATATACGTTGTTTAAGTATTGAGAACTTATTAGATAGATCTTATAACGATGCTATTGCAAATAATTATATTATTATTAGGCCATGTAACTCCCTAAAATAATCGCAATTCGAGGCTTTTTCGATAGGAAATAGAGTTCTCAAGAGCACCAAAGAAGACCCGGAGACAGAGAGGGCAGCTACAAGCACCATCATTGCGGGACTGCCGATGGGTAATTCATTTCTTTCAAAGGACTACCCCTAGTTAACGTGTTTTCTTGAAATTATCTTCATCATCATTTTCAGTTGTATTAATACGCTTTTAAAACCTTATTGACACATCCCCTTGTGTGCAGGGGTGTTATGGGGCCGAGTGGATCCAACCAAAACTTCCGTAACGTAATCAGTGCACGTTTGCAATCCGATTGAGTTATTGGCATGCTTTTGAAAACTGCAGACAATATAGGCCCATACTCATGGATCAAATCGGTAAACAAAACAAACACTCAAAAGTCCTGCCTTTCTATAACTGCTGTCTGTTGACATCACAATATTTCAATGTCACATTGATTGAGATCTATTTTAGGACTTAAAAAAGAGCAGAAAATCATTAAAAACCCAATAATCCTAAACCATAAATTGTAAAATGACAGAAAAAAAGAATAAAGGCTATGGGAACCGAATTTCCAATTTCCAAGATCGTTGGGTTTGGGCTTTGAATTGGGAGGTGCGGTTTCAGATTGTTAAGAACCACCCCAACTTTGGCATCTGCTTGACATTTGGACCCGAGGAAGCCTTGCGTGAGAGTAACGCCAATAAAGATGCCAAAGCACATTTAAAACCTTGGGCAGAAAACATTATTGGTGGTTCCATACCAAAATAATGAAAGGAGATGCATGCGGTGCCATTTCCCCCCTCTTGCCTCTTTTCAAACTGTGATGTCATGGATAGTATTGCAAAAATGCCGGTTGCTGTGTTTCGGATGAACATAATTAGTCCAGCATGATCGCGTTTAGAGTTTGATGGTCAGTTCGCCAAAGTGTACGAGACTAGTGAAAGTAGGCCTATCATGCTGGCGTCAACTAGACGAAATAGTAGATAGGCCTATTTCCAGAATCGAAATATTCTTATCCATCCATATTCTTATTCTTTTCATTTTATTTTATTTTTCTTGGGGGGGCTATTTGACTATAATAGTGACAATGATATTTGTATTACTTTTATTTTACCTGGCTTCTTTCAGATTAGCATCCGTTTTTGATTTATTTACATGACCAAAAGTCTGGTAAATGGAACTCAACATTCGCCGTAACCTTTCCAGAAAGATATTATACGTTTGCTACAAAATTCGTAAACTGAGATAGATTTTATCTTGAACTCTCAAACTGTATTTTGTATATGGCCTATTCTGAGGGTTAATTTTAGAATAGGCCTACTGTTCCTCAATAATATACAATATGAATGTTGGTAAATGTTATTACAATTATTATTGTTGTTATTATTAGTAAAATTACAGCGTATAGTTTTATAATATAGGCTAGGCTATGGGATCGAAGCCTACCCAAATTCCCCCTGCTTTCATCCAGAGACCGCGCGTCTCAGCAGCGACAGCGTGGCGTCCCGCTCCCTCAGCAGGTAGTTGTGTTGACAAACTGCAGAATATGGAGAACCGTAAGGACTTCATCAATCATTCCAAATGAAAGGCAACCTCGGTGTCAGCCACCCCGAAAAAAAATGTTACCTGTATAAACAGCATCAACTATCGGAAACCCTGATTAGACTATGGGAACAGAGCAGAATCAAATACAGCCTGTTCATTGGAAGGTAGAAAGAAAAATCTCATTTCATCATACATTTCAGATTCAGATGCACCTAGACTAAATTAAATGAACGGTATGGTCCAATAAATGAACATGTATGAGCTAGGCTAATAAGTTATGTGTAATAAAAAAAAAAATAGTGCAGAATAATAGACATTCACAATTTCCATTTAATGTTGCAAATTACTACAAAGTATAATAAGACACCTACATGTAACTATATTAATGTTGCATGTACAATTTTATGGTCAGTGTGTTGAACTAACTGTAATCCTTATTTGTATATCTTATGTCCCATCCTTCCTCCCTATGCGTATAATCGATTGTTTGGCACAAATCTCCATCGACTGATTTACAGGGTCAACTCGTGCGTTCTCGCTTTACTCAAGTTAAGAATCTGCCTTATCAGAAAGTAATTTATGTCAGTCAATTAAACACGACGATTCCTATGAACTAATGTAACTTGCATGTAGGATTCTCTTAAATAGTATTGCTTTTATATAATACGAGTAATGGAAGGCGCTTGGAGCTCCTTTTGGCACAGTTGTAGTTATAGGTCCTCAATGTAGAATAACCCCGTGGTTGTTGCAACAATGATAGGTAGGCTATTGATCATATCTTAATTAGTACGAGCATGTGTTTTACTGAAAAAGCTGGTACTAAATGAATGATTAAGCCAATGGATCGTGTCATCTAAAGTAGGTTACCAACCATTCAATCATGAACCATTTCAGTTCTCCATCCAATTTAGCTTAGTATTTGGCATTGCTATGTTTTTTTTTCCGTAGGCCCTGAAAGGAGTCTTTGAGGAAGACAGATAAAGTTGAGTTATATATTCTCCCTCCTTGACATGGTACCTTGTCTCCCTGCGCTATGGAGAGCTAAAAAGGGGTCAGGGTACACATTGCATCACCACTCTCTAAACTTTCTCAGATTGACCCCTCTCCCATGCAGCTCCAAGGGCCCTGTATCTCTCTGCTGACGGCCCCTGTGATGCTCTCCCTTTTCATTTACAGCACATAAAGCACACTCCGCTAGAGGTCGAGGGTCATGTTGTGTCTGGAGTCGATTTACTCCTGTCTATCTATACACTGACAGGCTCAGGAACTCTATAGTTAATATATATACACACGATGGATTGGAGCTTTGAAAATGGGGTTTGGTAGTTTCGAGAGCCGTGTTGAGAGGTGTATATAGGTGACTTAATTCGTAAATATAGTGTACGTAGTCGAAGAGCGAATCAGTAATGGTCACGATCTTGAATATATAAAAACATTATGATCACTGTAGAAATAGTCACAGCTCAACACAAGGGGAATATTTTCTCAGAGTTTAATTTGTATACAATCTAGACAGGTTTTATTTCCAGTGTTGTCATTCAGCAACCCATCTCAGATGTAAATGGTTTTGTTAGGCTGTTGAAAAGGGAGTTGTCTATAAAAATCTCAATCCATAAATCCACACAGGAAACTAAAAAGTACATGAAATTGAAGAAAATAAAAGTCTGTACTGTTATTTGCTGCTGTTAAACTAAGTGTAATTAACATTTCATAAATATTACAATAATAATCTCAAATCACTTATATTGATCATGGTAGTGGAGAACATGAACTGTGCAAAGACTCAGTTCTCTGCATGCAGTCCAGTGCTCATACAAAATGTCAGTGCAAAAACAGGTCTACTTATGAGGGGAAAAAAAATCTGTTAAAATACGTCAAAATAAAATGTTTCTTATATAAATCTCTATACTTAAATATATACATGTGCAAATCAAATCTGGGTTTTAATCAATTGTATGCAAACATTTACCACAGTTGTTATTCTGCTCAGGTTCACATGTCAGTGTGGTCGTCATTTTCAACATTTTGTTTATTGGCACTAGAACTAATAATAAAGACTGCATGGCTAAGACAACAGATAGAAAACAAACAGTCCTTCAGATATGTGAGAACTAAATAGTGTGATATATATATATGAATCAGAAGACAACAGTGTGGAGAGAAAACACCCCCTGGTTAAAGTGCTCACTAGTTAGTAATCATTAAAAGAAACAATCTGGTAGTCCTAGGTCACGTCCAATACTGAACACTGCATAAAGAAATGTCATGAATAGAGCGGACTTGATTCCTTATTCTACATGTCAGAGGTATGTCTGATCTATATGACATATTTCTGGACATTTGTAGCAAATAGAATCAAGCCCTTCGAGTCACTGGGGAGAGGTTGGGAGAGAAAGAGTGACATTGCAGTCATAGAATAGATTAGAGATTGACAGGAAGCTTTAAACATGATAGAGGCATCAGTCCAGAGTCACACACATAAAACAAATCACAAGATAAATGTTGTCCGCAAAGGGTGGTGGGAAAGATTAACGTTCATATCTGTGGTGTCACTTATGCTGTTTACACAGGCAGCCCAATTCTGATCTTTTTCTCCACTAATTGGTCTTTTGACCAATCAGATCTGGACATGAAAATATCAGATTTGATTGGTCAAAAGACCAATGAGTGGAAAAAAATAATCAGAATTGGGCTGCCTGTGTAAAGGCAGGCATCAGTGCTACAGTCAGTGCCGGAATGTGTCCCAAATGCCACCCTATTCCCTATATAGTGCACTGCTTATAACACGAGCCCTATGGGCCCTGTTCAACTGTAGTGCAACACATATGGAATAGGATGTCATTTGGGATTCAGCCTGTTTTGAAGGGGTAGAATGCTTGTCAACACAAAAGGATAAAGTAACATAGATACCTTCATTTACCAACATTACCTATCCCAGCTTGGGCCGAGGTAAAAACTCACTGAACAATTGTCCTCAACTTTGACACCTATTTTTCCATCAACAATCAAAAGCTGTATTACCAGTGGTGTTCATTAGGCACCAAATAGAATAAAATGGATTGCAACATTGAGAAAAAAATTGGACTTGTCCAATAAGAAACATTTATTTTCGTCTTCCGTAGGCGAAAAACGTTTTCAATTTTGCACACTAATTAATACGACCCAGCCGAGATGCATGCAGATGAGAGTTCACATTACAAACTCAAAATCGGATGCTCTGAGATTCCCATGGACATTCTACTCATCCACATACATCAATTCAGAGTATGACCCATGGCAATTACTTTACAACTCATAAAATACTTTGGAATGGACGCAAATAGTCCTTTGAAGTTCTCTGATAAAAATAAAAGGATTCCATGTTGTAAATGTGGTTGGATTAATTATTGTTGTGCCTCTTGGAAATGCATTCATTCCATCCAATTTAATCCAGTTTACAAAGTTAAGGACAAAAATGCAGTGTAGTTTCTACCAGCCCATTAGTCATTCTTTTAAGTTCCTCTAATTGTAAAAAACATTCCAACAAAAACATTAATTTAAAAAAGAAAACCAGAATATTAAAACTCAAGAGTAATTCACAAAACAAAAACAGAGTATAATGTGAACCACAACTGCTAATTGTTGCTGTAATAATATTCAGTCCTTGTTCATGGCATATGTTTAACTTCTTGACTTCGTTAACATACTGGAGCTACACTTCTGCGTGGTTAAGCTGGAAGTAGTTGGTTATATTGTCGTATGCTACTTGTGTGCTGAATATATGTCTAGCCTGTCTGAGGCTATATCTCACACCTTAAGATGTCACTTCATGTGGGCGGGCCAAATCGCTACGCTACTTGGTCTCCATTGGCTCTACAGCCGGAGAAGAGATCGCCTCCCACCCAGTGTGGAAACAAGCATCATTGCTAACAGTACAGGACCCTATATTAAGAATGACCAGCAAAAACTATTGTCCAAAGTAGTATCTTGCATCAGTGCAATCACTGGTTCATGTATTCACCGACTTCCACTCCTCGTCACTTCCCGGTTAGGCCGCCACGTGGCCGATGAGATAGATGTTGTCGTAAAGATGGCCGACAAAGTCCTCGCTGATGTTCTGGGCAGCGTGGCGCGTGTTGCGGATGAACTCGCGTTTGGACATCTTGTTCTTGACGTGCGGGCTGGTCAAGTCTATAGACAGCAGGATGAGTGAGTAGCAGAGCACATACACCGCATCTGGAGAGGAGAGATGGACAGAATATGAGAGAGGTCAAACAAGTCCCAGCACCAAGCATCCAATGAAGATTAAGTTGTATATGGAGCTGTGAGGTGGCAGCTAGCCTAGCGGTTAAGAGCGTTGGGCCAGTAACCCAAAAGGTCGCTGGTTTGAATCCTGGGCAGACAAGGTGAAAAATCTGCCGATGTGACCTTGAGCAAGGCACTTCGTCACCCTGGATAATAGCGTCTGCTAAATGATAAATAAATAAAAGTGATGGTGTTTACCTAAAAAAATATTTTAGACTTAACATAAATAATGGCAATGGGGCACACACACACACACCAACAAAATACATATTTTTTAAAATCTTGCTTAGTAATATACATGTATTCAGTATATTAGCCAGCTACAATGTTTTAGTTGATGTCTTTCTCAGTCCAGCAATACTTTCTCTGTTCATTGTGTGGTCATCACTTGGCTGAGAGGGTGGGTGGAAGTTTAAGAATAAACGACAGGGAGACAGAGCGAAGGGAAGACCAGAAAAGAGCATCAGAACAAGAGAAGGGCAGATAAAGAAAAATAGCTTCATAATGAAGTGTCTACAAACAAAAAAAACATTCTGAAGTGTGAATAATATTCCTTTACAGGACACATAACAGGGAAGGAAAGAGACATGTCTACTCATATTCTCAGACCTTACAGTGTGGGTATCAGCCCTGGTTCTGGGCAGACTAAGAGGGGTTGAACAGGGGGTCTCTTTAGAGTGGGAGAGAGCGAGAGAAAGTGAGAGCGTACATCGCCGCTCCTCCTTTACTGCTCTGCCAATTCTATCGCCAGTAGGTTTATAATAAATCAGCCGGCATCTCCTCCAGGACGACGCAGAGCGGCCGAGAACCGCGCCAGATGTTATTACAACGCCGTTCTGTGATAGGAGAGTGAGGGCAGCGCTCCAGCCAAACACTTTAAACCCGTGGGATTATTGTGGCTTTAGTGACCAATGACAGTGTTAGTACAAAGATTTCTCACACATTTGAATCATGCAACAAGGACAGGACAACTTGGGTCAAGTGCAACATCAGAGCCCTTTGTAAATTACAGAGGCATTGTGGGGAGATCAACAGACGAGAGAAGACCTAAAGCCTGTGGGATTTGTTGAGCGTGGACCCCGAGTTAGGAGTTGTTCGACTGTGGCAGAAACTGGCAGGTGGTTGCAGGCGCTGTTGACAAGACCAGACAGACACATGATGTCAGGTGTTTACAGTGACATCACCTATTCCTTTTAGCTCCTAGTGGAGTAAAGGGCCTTTACAGTACTTGGGTCTTCTAGGGCTCGGTCCTCTAAAGCAGACCTACTGGTTGAATCCATCGGTCACTGCGACCCCACCTCAGCCCAAGCCATCTCACTTGGGTTGAGGTCAGGTGATTGTGGAGGCCAGGTCATCTGATGCAGCACTCCATCACTCTCCTTCTTGGTCAAATAGCCCTTACACAGCCTGGAAGTGTGTGTTGGGTCATTGTCCTGTAGATAAACAAATGATAGTCTCACTAAGCCCAAACCAGATGGGATGGCGTATCGCTGCAAAATGCTGTGGTAGCCATGCTGGCTAAGTATGCCTTGAATTCTAAATAAAAATCAGCAACAGTGTCACCAGCAAAGCACACACCTCCTCCTCCATGCTTCACGGTGGGAACCACACATGCAGAGATCATCCGTTCACCTACTCTGCGTCTCACGGCGGTTGGAACCAAAAATAAAAAAATTGGACTCAAATGTCCATTGCTCGTGTTTCTTGGCCCAAGCAAGTCTAGTCTTCTTATTGGTGTCCTTTAGTAATGGTTTCTTTGCAGCGATTCGACCATGAAGGCCTGATTCACACAGTCTCCTCTGAACCGTTGTTGTTGAGATGTATCTGTTACTTGAACTCTGAAGCAATTATTTGGGCTTCTGAGGCTGGTAACGCTAATGAACTTATCCTCTGCAGCAGAGGTAATTCTGGGTCTTCCTTTCCTGTGGCGGTCCTCATGAAAGCCAGTTTCATCATTGCGCTTGATGGTTTTTGCAACTGCACTTGAAGAAACATTCAAAGTTAACATTTTCCAGATTGACTGTCCTTCAGGTCTTATAATTCTTGTCAAAATATGGACACCACACCACCCCTACCTTGTCACAATACAACTGATTGGCTCAAACGCATTAAGGAAAGAAATTCCACAAATCAACAAGGCACACCTGTTCATTGAAATGCATTCCAGGTGATTACCTCATGAACTGGTTGAGAGAATGCCAAGCGTGTGCAAAGCTGTCATCAAGGCAAGGGGTGGCTACTTTGAAGAATCTCAAATATATTTTGATCTGTTTAACACTTTTTCGGTTACTACATGATTCCACGTGCCATAGTTTTGATGTCTTCACTATTATTCTAATGTAGAAAATAGTAAAAATAAAGACAAACAATCAAGATGTGCTTTAAGTGTAGATTTATCCTTAAATTTAACAGTTTTGTAAAAATTATTGTATGAACCATTTAGGAATTACAACCATTTTTTATACATACTTGGACAAACTGACAATCAAATTAAAATTACTTAATACTTGGTTGCAAATCCTTTGCAGTCAATGACTGCCTGAAGTCTGGAACCCATAGACATCACCAGATGCTGGGTTTCTTCCCTGGTGATGCTCTGCCAGGCTTTTACTGCAGCAGTCTTCAGTTCCTGCTTGTTCTTGGGGAGTTTTGCCTTCAGCAAGTGAAATGCATTCTCAAATTTGATTCAGGTCAGGTGATTGACTTGTGGTAAACCCGCTGTATTTACTCTGGTGAAGTCTTCTCTTGATTGTTGACTCTGACACAGATACGCCTGCCTCCCGGAGGGTGTTCTTGATCTGGACAACTGTTGTGAAAAGGGGTTTTCTTCACCAGGGAATGAATTCTGTCATCCACCACAGTTGTTTTCGGTGATCTTCCGGACCTTTTGGTGTTCCTGAGCATTCTTTCTTTCTAAGAATGTACCAAATAGTTGATTTGGCCACACCTAATGTCACTGATGGGTTTGTTTTGATTTTTCATGCCTAATGATGTCTTCCTTCAATGGCAAGGACAGCTCTTTGGATTTCATATTGAGGGTTAACAGCAAAAGATTCCAAATGCAAATGTCACACTTGAAATCAACTCTATACCTTTTATCTGCTTACCTGTAAATTAACCAATGAGGGAATAACACACACCTGGCCATGGAACAGCTGAGCAGCCAATTGTCCAATGACTTTTGGTCCCTTAAAAATGGGGGAAGGACCACATAAAAAGTGCCGTAATTCCTACACCATTCATCTGATTTGGATGTAAATACCCTCAAGCTCATATTCATTCTTTCATTTTAACTCCAATATGCTGTGGTAGACCGCTAAAGCAATAATAACAACATGGTCAATGGCCAAAAATGTATGATCTGACTGTATATATTTGAGTATTTTACACCCTTTTTCTCCCCAATTACAATCTTGTCTCGTCGCTGCAACTCTCCAACGGGCTCGGGGAGGCGAAGGTCGAGTCATGCGTCCTCCGAAACATGAACCACCTAACCGCACTTCTTAACTCACGCCCCCTTAACCTGGAAGCCAGCCGCACCAATGTGTCAGAGGAAACACCGTTCAACTGACGACCGAGGTCAGCCTGCAGGCACCTGGCCCGCCACAAGGAGTCGCTAGAGTGCAATGAGCCAATTAACCCCGGACGACACTGGGATAATTGTGTGCCGCCCTATGGGACTCCCGATCACGGCCGGTTGTGATACAGCCCGGGACCGAACCCGGGTCTATAGTGACATATCTAGCACTGCAGTGCCTTAGACCGCTGTGCCACTCAGGAGTCCAATATATTTTTTATATACATTTCTCTTACAAAAGTGGTGCGCTGGGCCTTTACTAGTCCTATATTAGCAGACCGATATAGCACTCTATAGCGCGGGCAGACAGCTAGATCATTGGCAAAAAAAAGAAAAAACAAACATTGCAGGACCCACACACAACGTGCCTCTAACTCAACACCTGTCAGGTCTACAATTCCCATTAATTAATTTATTACTACAATTTCCCCCCACTAAACATCCTGTAGAACTACAACTCCCTCCGCTCACATAGGCTGAATTAACATAACACACACCAGAACTACAATCTCCTCCACTCATCAGACTTCCCTAAACACCCTGCAGATTAGAACTACAACTCCCTGCAGTGCACTGACCTGGGCTGAGACCCACGTCCCGGACCAGGACAGGGTTGCAGGCGCAGAAGCGGTGGGAGAACTTGGTGATGAGTGTCTCCAGATATTCGCCCCTCTCCTCTGGGGCGTGGATGTGCCTGAAGAAGTCCCTCAGTGCGTTAGGCAGGAACTGGTTACTGAAGTTGTGCAGCGTGACCAGCTCGTCCAAAACATCTCTCCTGCAATTAGAGACAAGCCAATAAGAATTTGAAAAAAGCCCAGTGAGAATTTGAGAAAAGCCCAGTGAGAATTCGAGAAAAGCCCAGTGAGAATTCGATGAAGAAAACCCACCTCTCATCTAGGTATACCCTCAGCATCTTCCAGTTGAGCGTGCGAGTGCAGAAGATGAACTTGGCCAGCTCCTTGGGGTGGTCCACCAGTATGCCTTTGGACATGAAGTAACTGATACCCTATTGGGGGGGAAGAGTCAATATGAAACACACACAGAGAGAAAGAGGGATTAGAGGGGGAGAGTAGAGACCCAGCACCATTTCAGTCCATCACACAGCTATCACATGCCCTTTAAGTGGCTGGCCATAGTGAGCCTAATCCACTTAGCGATACAGACAGACCAAATAACGCCATTAGAATGTTCCACAGATTCTCGGGAACCAGGCTTTGACCTAAAGTGACCTTCGAGGCTGATGTCTTTCAGAATGTATGCATCGGCAGTAAACAAGTAATTTAGCTGGTAGTCATTTGTCTTCAAGGTGGGCTGAAGTGTGGTGGGTTTGATGTGTAAAGTGTGGTGGGTTCAATGTGTACTCACTATTTCTAAATCATATTTTTTTTGTGGTAAAAAAAAATCAAGAATCAATAACGTAGTGAAAAAAAGCTCATTGGCCCATATACATATATAGAGAGAACAATTTCCCAGAAACAGATTAAGCCGGCTTTATCTACGTCCGGGAAACCGGAGTGTTTCAGTGGGGAAGTGGTGCTTTAAAAAGGTGGACGAGGTATTGGGGATAAAGGTGAAAAAGAGATGATTTACCTCCTGATGGTTAGCGTTGAACGTCAGACTGCCTTCATCTAGCATCATGTAGAGTCTTCTATATGAGAAGCCATAGGGAAGCCTTCTATTGTAGATGGAACAGTGACCCCATGTGGACTTACATAAACTAGGGCACAGCCAGAGAGAGACAGAGAAAGAGAGAGCAAGTCAGGGAACAAGCGAGCGACAGAGAAAAAGGGAGGACCGCAATTAGAAACATGATCACCCAATCAACTCTTTGAACCATTAAAGAAAAGCACATTGTCACACATAACCTGGTACATGTTATACCTACTTGTGGCAAGCACCATTTGAATGATTTGTGGACAATTAAAAACATCGATGAATCTGTAATGGTGTATCAGGTCCTGTCCTGCAGCACACTTCTCATTGGCTGCATTCACACAGGGAGCCCGATTCTGATATTTTGTCCAATAATTGGTCTTTTGACCAATAACATCAGAACTTTTCACAGTTTTTTTTTAAAGCTGATCTTATTTGGTCAAAATACCAATTAGTGACATTAGTTTTGAATAATTCATTCTGAACACCTGCTATCTTTACTCACCCCTGCCTGCCTCCCTTCCACAGACCCAGTCAGTCTACTACTCACCCCTGCCTGCCTCCCTTCCACAGACCCAGTCAGTCTACTACTCACCCCTGCCTGCCTCCCTTCCACAGACCCAGTCAGTCTACTACTCACCCCTGCCTGCCTCCCTTCCACAGACCCAGTCAGTCTACTACTCACCCCTGCCTGCCTCCCTTCCACAGACCCAGTCAGTCTACTACTCACCCCTGCCTGCCTCCCTTCCACAGACCCAGTCAGTCTACTACTCACCCCTGCCTGCCTCCCTTCCACAGACCCAGTCAGTCTACTACTCACCCCTGCCTGCCTCCCTTCCACAGACCCAGTCGGTCTACTACTCACCCCTGCCTGCCTCCCTTCCACAGACCCAGTCAGTCTACTACTCACCCCTGCCTCCCTTCCACAGACCCTGTCAGTCTCCACAGACCCTCACCCCTGCCTCCCTTCCACAGACCCTGTCAGTCTACTACTCACCCCTGCCAGAGGTACTCGTCGTGGCCCAGGTCCTGCCACACGCAGGATGCCAGACAGAGGTCTGTAGCGTTCAGGTAGGACAGGATGGTGATGCTGAGCTCTGGAGGAAGCATCTCCAGGTCTATAAAACCCTGCTGCTCCTTCCCCCTGCGGGCACGCAGCAGCTGGTAGATGTCTGCCCCTTGGCAGTGCTGGGGGTGGCGCCGCGGGTGGGGGTGAGGTGGCAGGGGACCTCCACCCAGGTTGCCCACCCCGGGGGAGGGTGGAGCCTGGCCTGGGTTAACCCCCATCTCCATTCCCAAATCCTGGAGATCTCCGTCAAGGCCAGGTCCAGCATCCCAGTGCTCTCCGTACTCCTGCTGCAGCTGCTGGTTCCTGGCCACCCTCCACAGCCCCTGACCCATCTGCAGGATCTGGTGTACAGGCAAGACAACACAGGCAGCACAGTCTGCATGTGTCACATAGGGAATAGGTTCCCTCAGGAGGAATATCAAACAGAAGTAGCTCAGTGGTCTAGTTACTAGGCATTAAATTGGGAATTTCCTGGCCATCCAATCTGGCCTTAAATAGCCATGTACTCTTATAATCTCCACCTGGCACAGCCAGAAGAGGAGTGGCCACCCCTCAGAGCCTGATTCCTTTCTAGGTTTCTTCCTAGGTTCCTGCCTTTCTAGGGTGTTTTTTCTGTGCACCTACATCTGCATTGCTTGCTGTTTGGGGTTTTAGGCTGGGTTTCTGTATAGCCCTCTGTGACATCTGCTGATGTAAAAAGGACTTTATAATTACATTTGAGTGATCCAAAGTCCTATTTTAACAATCCAATATAAAAACGGAGGCCATCGTTCTACCTTGTTTAAATGTTTGGGCAGCTGGATTACTTCCTGGTTAATTTAGTCACTGGCATGGCAACAGCTGATGGTAGGCATAGCAGGCGAACTCCAAGATAGCTATGCTGAGTCACTGAAGGGCTCAGCGGTTGTCACAAAATAGAGAAACATCCGTGACGGGTTAATTTAATCTGGATTCCGACCCGAGCTGTTTGTCCGCAGAAACATCTCAACGATTGCCTCTACTTTCATGTGTCATCTCGCATACATTAGCCCGATCAAATCAAAGCAATTGCTTCCTGAAAGTGCACTCTGGAACAGTCTCTGTAAGGGGTCGAGGCAGATTCTAATGTGACTTTACACAACAAGCCATTTCGAAATATACTGAACAAAAATATAAATGCAACAATTAACGATTTTACTGAGTTATAGTTCATAATGCAATTAGTCAAATTTAAATAAATTAGGCCCTAATCTATGGATTTCACATGATTGGGCAGCAGTGCAGCCATGTGGGCTTGGGGGGGGGGGGGCACAGGCCCACCCACTGGGGAGCCAGGCCAGGCCAATCAGAATATGTTTTTCCCCACAAAAGGGCTCTATTACAGACAGAAACACTCCAAAGTTTCAATCCCGCAGGCGAAGAAGCCTGGATCTGGAGGTCCTGGGCTGGCGTGGTTACACATGGTCTGCGGTTGTGAGGCCGGATGGACGTACTGCCAAATTCTCTAAAACAACGTTTGAGGTACAGAAAATAACATTAAATTCTCTGACAAAAACTCTGGTGGATATTCCTGCAGTCAGCATGCCAATTGCAAGCTCCCTCAAAACTTGAGACATCTGTGTCATTGTGTTGTGACTAAACTGCACATTGTAGAATGGCCTTTTATTGTCCGAAGCACAAGGTGTACCTGTGTAATGATCATGCTGTTTAATCATCTTCTTGACATGCCACATCTGTCAGGTGGATGGATTATCTTGGCAAAGGATAAATGCTCACTAACAGGGATGTAAATACATTTGTGCACAAAATTGAAGAGAAATAAGCTTTTTGTGCAGATGGAAAATGTCTGGGATCTTTTATTTCAGCTCATGAAACATGGGACCAACAATTTACATGTTGCTATTTTGGTTCAGTGTAGTTGCTATATGCATCAAGCCTGCCATCTCCACCTTTACCCTTATAATCCTTGGGCCAGGAACGACTATCTTACCCCTTCCATTTATAGCCATCTCAACCGTTACCCCATCAGACAGAAGACAGTGCAACCGAGGCAAGGCCTAAACCATTTAGCCTGCTCTCATTTACCCTCCATCATGCCAGCTAGGGCCCTGTTTTTTCTCCATGAAAAAAACACCATCCACAACACAGATTGACGTGGTATTATTTTATAAACCAGAAGTAGCCTCAGTTAACCCGCTAGAGGTGACATGCATTAAACTCTCTCCGACTCCCCTGTCAGTCAGTCTCAGTGAGTGGGTTTGTAGCTTAATTTCTAATTCTTATGTTTTAGTCACACATTCGTTTCCCCTTTTTTCTCCTTTAACTTAGTTCGGATAGAGCCTGTGAGTAAGCATTTCACTGTAAGGTCTACTACACCGGTTGTAGTTGGCACGTGACAAATAACATGTCAGACAGTTTACACTACAGGCACTCTTCTCTCTTGTAATAGCATCTTAGAATTGTTCAGAGTGGAATCATAGCCTGGTCCCAGATTTGTTTGTGCCATCTTAACAATCACCACAGGAGTTGGCGATTGTTAAGACAGCCCAAACACATATGGGATCAAGCTAGAATCTTCCATCCCTGTCACTACAGCTGAATGTCAATTCCAGCCTATTTAGCCTACCCACTGCTCGGAATTCCTCACGTTCTCAATTCTCTGTTTCCCCATGTGATGTGGGCATGCACCTAGGCTTCTCGCCGCTACATTGCACTTGTTATTCAGCATTCCCTGCTTGCTGCTGGAGCATTAAGACTGTAGGCTGCTCAAAAAACACACTTGGGAATGTCTTAAAGCTACAATATGTAACTTTTTGGGCAAGCTGACCAAATTCAAAGAAATGTGTGTTCTAGATATGTCAGTCTCATTGAAAGCAAGTCTAAAAAGTGCTAGTTATGTTCTTTGTAAGCTATGTCCATGATTCCTGTTATGTTTATTTTTTTAGCATCTTTTACTTTTGTACACAAGCTTCAAACTAGGGGTCGACCGATTAATCGGAATGGTTCCGATTATCTTTTTAATGAAATGTGTATATATTTTTTATTTAACTAGGCAAGTCAGTTAAGAACACATTCTTATTTTCAATGACTGCCTAGGAACTGTGGGTTAACTGCCTTGTTCAGGGGCAGAACGACAGATTTTTACCTTGTCAGCTCAGCGGTTCCAATCTTGCAACCGCACAGTTAACTAGTCCAACGCTCTAACCATTGCACTCCACGAGTAATCTGCCTGTTACGCGAATGCAGTAGAAGCCAAGGTAAATTGCTAGCTAGCATTAAACTTATCTTATAAAAAACAATCAATCATAATCACTAGTTAGAACTACTAATCCAGGTTAGCAGGCAATATTAACCAGGTGAAATTGTGTCATTTCTCTTGCGTTCATTGCACGCAGAGTCAGGGTATATGCAAGTTTGGGCTGCCTGGCTCATTCCGAACTAATTTGCCAGAATTTTACATAATTATGACATACACTGAAGGTTGTGCAATGTAACAAGAATATTTAGACTTAGGGATGCCACCCGTTAGATAAAATACAGAACGGTTCCGTATTTCACTGAAATAAACTTTTTGTTTTCGAAATGATAGTTTCCGGATTCGATCATATTAATGACCAAAGGCTCATATTTCTGTGTGTTATTATGTTATAATTAAGTCTGATTTGATAGAGCAGTCTGACTGAGCAGCAGCAGGCCCATAATCATTCATTCAAACAGCACTTTCGTGCGTTTTGCCAGCAGCTCTTCGCAAGCACAGCGCTGTTTATGACTTCAAGCCTATCAGCCTAATGGCTGGTGTAACCGATGTGAAATGGCTAGCTAGTTAGCTAGGTGTGTGCTAATACTGTTTCAAACGTCACTCGCTTTTAGATTTGGAGTAGTTATTCCCCTTGCACTGCAAGGGCCACGGCTTTTGTGGAGCGATGGGTAACGATGCTTCGAGTGTGGCTGTTGTCGATGTGTTCCTGGTTCGAGCCCAGGTTGGTTGCGAGGAGGGGGACGGAAGCTATAGTGTTACACTGGCAATACTATAGTGCCTATAAGAACATCCAATAGTCAAAGGTATATGAAATACAAATGGTAGAGAGAAATAGTTCTATAAATACTATATTATCTACAACCTAAAACCTCTTACCTTGGAATATTGAAGTCTCATGTTAAAAGGAACAACCAACTTTTATTTGTTCTCATGTTCTGAGCATGGAACTTAAACGTTAGCTTTTTTACATGGCACATATTTTTACATGGCACATATTACTTTCTTCTCCAACACTTTGTTTTTGAATTATTTAAACCAAATTGAAGATGTTTCATTATTTATTTGAGGCTAAATTGATTTTATTGATGTTTTATATTAAGTTAAAATAAGTGTTAATTCAGTATTATTGTAATTGTCGTTATTACAAATATATATATATATCTATATATATACATCTATATTTTTAAATCGGCCGATTAATCAGTATCGGCTTTTTTGGTCCTCCAATAATCGGTATCGGCGTTAAAAAAATCATAATCGGTTGACCTCTACTTTAAACAGCTGAAAATACAAAATAAATTGGATATGGAAAACATATTTCACAGCGGTTTAGATGGTACAATGATTCTCTACACTGACTGATTATTTTGTCACAAACAGAAATTAGGAAAACTATTAGAATTTTAGCAACCAGGAAAAGGCAGAGCTATTTCTGCATGTTGCATCTTTAAAGTTGACACGAGTCTGTCTACTGGTTATATGGTGAGAGGGTTACTGTAGGTCATAGATGGTCCTAGACATGTGGACCTAGACTAGGTCTAGATACATAGCCTAAACTGTTTGGATTAGTTCAACTGACCTAAGGGTGCATTTGTTCAAATGTGGATGGATGTCTTACTGTCATACTTATGACAGCCTGGCTTGCTAGTCAATTATTTTAATCATTTTCTGAACAAATAATTCAGTAGAAAGAGCAAACTTGCACAGTGTATGGTGTGATCACATTGGCTGAACTGATGTATAGGGAATGCACAGGACAGGCATATGGTTGGTCTAAATTGGTAGTTGGTTCATGGGGTGGGGCATTCAAATTAGTTGGGTTTGGGGGGTGTTTTAACTGAATCTGGTGGTAGCAAACATATCATTTGAGTTTAAAATGAGCAACTATCTACAGTGGGTTTTGACTTTTTAGTAATGGAAAAACAGGTGGTAGCCTACCTGTACGGAGAATGTTGTACCCAATCCTCTGTGTACAGTCGATAAAGTGACGCACAATACAGATTCTGAGAAATCATTCTGATCAGCTGCCTACTGAATGCACAATCTTTAACAAACTAATGCAAACGTTTCGCTAGTGAGAAGGACATTCATACATACCTGTAGTCATGTAATAAGAACTGTCTCTTGGTGAACAGAGGGACCATACTCTGTCAAGCACTAGAGTTATGTGCCCCATCGTCTGTTGACGTTTGCCTAATTCAGTAATTGGATAAACTGTCATACAAAGTCAGACAGTAGTGGGCTGGAAATACGTTCAGTGTCTTGCTGTAAACAACATCAACATTGAAGTTATGTTCAGAAGCTGATATATAATAATTTCACTATCAAGCCAAATTTACCTAAAGCCCTCGCCTTTCTTCAATATAATTATTACAAGCCAACCAGCCATCTTCTTGTCAATGACCGACCATTGTAACCAGCGCCACCTACCTGAATTGTATGGAAGATTGTACCGCCGCCGCGACGTATACACAGTCCAGAACGTAAACAACTTCGGTGGGAATAGTTTTGGGTCTTCTACCGGTAACCAGATGTTCCCATCTCCGCTGAATGCTGGCCAAAAATACCCACTATCGTCGCTGTTGTAGAGAAAAACTGCTCACAAAGTGACATAAGGCCTAATTTGCCCCTATCACTCAATATAGGGCTTCCTCAACTCCTCCTTTCTCCCTCCTCTTTTCACACGCACAGTTGTCTGGTTTGACGTTTCGCTTGTTATTGGTGGAAATGACGTGGCCGTAACTGAGTAAATCCATCTAACGATTGTGAATGGTACTTAACTATGATATATCCAATCTTTCAATTGTTTTGTTTAAAAAATATTATTCTAGAAAAAATGTCGGCCTACACAGAAATCCATTGGACTTTTTACAAAGAAATCTGCAGTGCATAGCTTTGTTTATTCTAACACATTAAAGGTAGCTAACCAGAATACTTTTGTTTTCCTTTCAACTACAGACAGGAAAGACGGCGTTTTACATGGATTTAGTAAGTTCAGCTTGTTTCATAAGTCGTCGTCAGTTTTACCATCGACATTAAAACCAGAAGTCTACAAACAAAACTTTTACCGCCATGTAGCTACGAATGTGCTCTTTTGAATCTTCTAGTTTTTCTGATTCACTTATCATGGCAACCAATCGCGGCAGTTATGTTATTTACCCGGGCAAAACAAACTAAATACATGTCCAGTTAGCGAGCTAATTTGGCAAGCCCTTCTACTTAAATACAAGGTAATTTATTATATTTTGTGTTATGGTATGTTTCAGTAGCTGCTACAACGTGTCACCTCAACTAAATCTAACGTTAGCAAGTAACTTGCTGGAAAGCTGTGTTGGTAGCTAGCCAACATTTAACGTTACATAGCTAACGTTATATTGTTTGTTAGTTAGCTAGTTGGTGTTTTATCCATTCGTTGCAAAATTAGTTAAATGGGAGAATTGTTGTGGTAACGTTACCTGTCTGTCATTTGCATCTTCAAGGTCCAAAATGATGTCAACCGGTGATTTGAAAGGATGTCTTCGGAAGCTGGATGCTCAACTACGGGCATTGAAGTACCCAAGAGAGGTCGACTATAATGGGTATGTTAGCTAGGTCATGGATTAAAAAAAAATGGTGCCAGTGCTAACTAAACAAATGTGTCACGTTCCCAAACTTTTTGAGGGAAGGAGCCAGCTTTACAATCTGTCGGCACCTGTGTTGTGGTTGTTCAGTTGATGGCCACATGACGGCTCCACTATTCAGTCTCTTAGTTGCAGTGTTGGAGATGTTTGAACATTTGTGTCATTTTTACTTGCTTACATTGGAGAAATAAATCCCCCATATATTTCTTAATTCATTCTGATATCTAGTGAGCTCCAAACGTATTGGGGCAGTAACCATTTTTGTTGTTTGGCTCTGTACTCCAGGACCTGATTTGACCATCAGGTGTTCCAAGACTGGTGGACAGTTGGTTGACACTTTGGATTTGAAATGATACAATGATTGAGTTTAAAGTGCAGAATGTCAGCTTTCATTTGAGGGTATGAACCGTTTAGAAATGACAATTTTTGTACATAGTCCCTCCATTTTTGCTATCGTTATTAGATAGATCTGAATGAATCGTGAATAATGATGAGTGAGAGTTCGATGAACAAATATCATACACCCCCAAATGCTAATCTCCCCTGTTATTATATTGGGAGAGGTTAGTATGTCTTGGGGTATGATATTTGTGAGTCTAACTTTCTCACTCATCATTATTTACAATTCATTCAGGACTATCTGTAATCATTGTAGCATCCCCATGAATGTATGTGTTTAGAAGCACATTATATTCTTAAAGTGAAAGTGACTCAAATGACACTACGTTATTTACCATTCATTTCTATTGGGCATAAAATAATCTGAAACGCAACCAAAACAAACAGCAAATGCATCCAACAAGTTTGTAATGTCACAAGCTTGATGTAATCATTGCATGCTAGGAATATGGGATCGAATACTGAAATATTGACAACTTTAATACACATGATAATTTGTCTCAATACTTTTGGTCCCCTAAAATGGGGGTCTATATGAAAATACCCTCAAATTAAAACTGACAGTCAGTATTTGACTATGAAGTTAAAATGCAAAGTATTGGAGTACAGAGCCAAAACAACATGTCACTTTCCCAATACTTTGAGCTCACTGTATATAGTATACATGGAGTATACCAAACATTAAGAACACCTTCCTAATAATGAGTTGCCCTCAGAGCATCAATTCATCGTGGCATGACTCTACAAGGTGTCAAGTGTTTCACAGGGATGCTGGCCCATGTTGACTCCAATGCTTCCCACATTTTTTTCAAGTTGGCTGGATGTCCTTTGTGTGGAGGACCTTGATACACACAGGAAACTGTTGAGTGTGAAAAACCCAGCAGTGTTGCAGCCCTTAACAAAAACTGGTGCCTCTGGCACCTACTAACATACCCCGTTAAAAGGAACTGAAATATGTTGTCTTGCCCATTCATCTTCGGAATGGCACAAATACGGGATCGGGGCACCACCAGTACAGAGCTTGCTCAGGAATGGCAGCAGGCAGGTGTGAGTGCATCTGCACACACAGTGAGGTCGAAGACTTTTGGAGGATGGCCTGGTGTCAAGAAGGGCAGCACAGAAGCCACTTCTCTCCAGGAAAAACATCGGGGACAGACTGATATTCTGCAAAAGGTACAGCGATTGGACTGCTGAGGACTGGGGTAAAGTCATTTTCTCTGAAGAATCCCCTTTCCGATTGTTTGGGGCATCCGGAAAAAAAGCTTGTCCGGAGAAGACAAGGTGAGCGCTACCATCAGTCCTACGTCATGTCAACAGTAAAGCATCCTGAGACCATTCATGTGTGGGGTTGCTTCTCAGCCAAGGGAGTGGGCTCACTCACAATTTTGCCTCGGAACACAGCCATGAATAAATAATTGTACCAACACATCCTCCAAGAGCAACTTCTCCCAACCATCCAGGAACCGTTTGGTGATGAACAATGCCTTTCCAGCATGATGGAGCATCTTGCCACAAGGCAAAAGGGATACCTAAGTGGCTCGGGGAACAAACATCGATAGTTTGGGTCCATGGCCAGGAAACTCCCCAGACCTTAATCCCATTGAGAACTTGTGGTCAATCCTGAAGTGGCGGGTGGTCAAACAAAACCCCACAAATTCTGACAAACTCCAAGCATTGATTATGCAAGAATTGTGTTGCCATCAGTCAGGATGTGGCCCAGAAGTTAATTGACAGCATGCCAGGGTGGATTGCAGAGGTCTTGAAAAAGAAGGGTCAACACTACAAATATTGACTCTTCATGTAATTGTCAATAAAGACCTTTGACACTTATGAAATGCTTGTAATTATACTTCAGTATTTCATAGTAACATCTGACAAAAATATCTAAAGACACTGAAGCAACAAACTTTGAAAATTAATTTGTCATTCTTAACTTTTTGCCATTACTGGTTTCATCAGATCAGAGAATCTTGTTTCTCATGGTTGCCTTCAGAAAGTATTCAGACCCCTTGACTTTTTTCCACATTTTGCCTTATTCTAAAATTTGATATTGTTCCCCCCCAAATCTACACACAATACCCAATAATGACAAAGCAAAAACATTTTTGCTAATTTATATATTTTTAAAAGTATGTTTACATAAGTATTCAGACCTTTTACTTAGTACTTTGTTGAAGCACCTTTGGCAGCAATTACAGCCTCAAGTCTTCTTGGCTATGACGCTACAAGCTTGGTACACCTGGATTTGGGGAGTTTCTCCCATTCTTCTCTGCAGATCCTCTCAAGCTCTGTCAGGTTTGATGGGGAGCTTCACTCCACAGCTATTTCAGGTCTCTCCAGAGATGTTTGATCAGGTTCAAGCCTGGGCTCTGGCTGGGCCATTCAAGGACATTCAGAGACTCATCCCGAAGCCACTCTTGTGTTGTCTTGGCTGTGTGCTTAGGGTAATTTTCCTGTTGGAAGATGAACCCTCGCCCCAGTCTGAGGTCCTGTCCACTTTAGAGCAGGTTTTCATCAAGGATCTTTCTGTACTTTGCTTCGTTCATCTTTGCCTCGATCCTGACTAGTCTCCCAGTCCCCACAGCATGATGCTGCCACCGCCATGCTTCACCGTAGGGATGGTGCCATGTTTCCTCCAGACATGACGCTTGGCATTTAGGCCAAAGTGTTCAATCTTGGTTTCATCAGACCAGAGAATCTTGTTTCTCATGGTTGGAGAGTCTCTGGGTGCCTTTTGGCAAACTCCAAGCGGGCTGTCATGTCTCTTACTGATGAGGCGCTTCCATCTGGCCACTCTACCATAAATGCCTGAATGGTGGAGTGCTGCAGAGATGGTTGTCCTTCTGGAAGGTTCTCCCAGCTCCACAGAGGAGCTCTGTCAGAGTGACCATCGGGTTCTTTGTCACCTCCCTGACCAAGGCCCTTCTCCACAAATTGCTCAGTTTGGCTTGACGGCCAGCTCTAGGAAGAGTCTTGGTGATTCTAAATTTCTTCCATTTAAGAATGATGGAGGCCATTGTGTTCTTGTGGACCTTAAACGCTGCAGACATTTTTTGGTACCCTTCCCCAGATCTGTGCCTCGACACAATCTTGTCTCGGAGCTCAAAGGAAAATTCCTTCGACCTCATCGCTTCGTTTTTGCTCTGACATGCACTGTCAACTGTGGGACCGTATATAGACAGGTGTGTGCCTTTCCAAATCATGTCCAATCAATTGAATTTACCACAGGTGGACTCATCAAGTTGTAGAAACATCAAGGATGATCAATGGAAACAGGATGCACCTGAGCTCAATTTCAAGTATCATAGCAAAGGGTCTGAATACTTACAGTATGTAAATAAGGTATGTTTTTTATTTTGAATAAATTTGCAAACATTTCTACATTTTGCTTTGTCATTATGGGGTATTGTGTGTAGATGGTTGAGGAAAATGTTTTATTTAATCCATTTTGGAATAAGGCTGTAACTTAACAATGTGGAAAAAGTCAAGGGGTCTGAATATTTTCTGAAGTGACTGTTCATAAACTGTCCAGTGAGTGAGTTAGCTACACCCGTCTAGTCCTGGGTCGGACCCCCCCTTTGCCTCCAGAATACCAATAATTCTTTGGGGCATGGATTCTACAAGTCGTGAATGTTCCACATTCATGTTGGTACATGCTGACGCGATGGTGTCATGCAGATTTGTCGGCGGTACACCACTGCAACCAGCCTGTACTGTTGACACCAGGCATTGTCCATAGACTCTGCCATCAGTATGACGCAACATTTAATCTGGTTTGGGCTTAGTGGGACTATCATTTGTTTTTCAACAGGACAATGACCCAAAACGACTCCAGGCTGTGTAAGGGCTATTTGACCAAGAAGGAGAGTGATTGAGTGCTGCATCAGATGAGCTGGCCACCACAATCACCTGACCTCAACCCAATTGAGATGGTTTGGGAGGAGTTGGACCGCAGAGTGAAGGAAAAGCAGCCAACAAGTTCTCGGCATATGTGGGAATTCCTTCAAGACTGTTGGAAAAGCATTCCAGGTGAAGCTGGTTGAGAGAATGCCAAGAGTGTGCAAAGCTGTCATCAAGGCAAAGGGTGGCTACTTTGAAGAATCTCAAATATACATTTTCTTTTTTTTGGTTACTACATGGTTCCATATGTGTTATGTCATAGTTTTGATGTCTTCACTGTTATTCTACAAATATTTTAAATATTAACCATCCATGCAGTATCAAAGAATATTTTGGGCAGACGAGACCTTGAAGGAGAGGCAGGTGTGCATATGGTAGCATTTCTCATGATTTAATATTTTGTTCCACCATGAGCCTAATTTCCAATGATCCCATTGCTATGATGAGCATATCTGACCAGCTCTTTATCCAGGTTGTAGGGTCACTGATTTCTATGGCCTTTGTCCATTACACTCAGTATTTGTCTTGAAAGTGCCAACACATTGCAAGTGTGATGACATATGGAACTTGTGATGAATAAAGAATGAAATTTTAGGCTAGAATGAATATGATCAACAGTTTGTATGATGTTCTTGCGTGCTATAGGCAAACCTCTGTAGTGTAGGATAATGTCACGAGATGGGATGTTTCCCATATGGGACCCTATTCCCCAGATAGTGCACTACTTTTAACTACGGGCCCATAAGGCTCTGTTTTAAATAGCATAGGGTGCTATTTGCGACAAAGACTAAATGATTTGGCTGGAAGACAGACTAAACATCTGTAGTCCTATAAACATCCAGATTGGGGCTGTAGCCACGGGTACAGTTCATGGTCTGGGTTTGTTTTGAAGTCTCCGGCAGGTGGCAGAGGGGGTTGTACGGAGCCCTGCCCGACTACAAACAGAGTTATAAACATGCTTTACATTAACCAGTCGTGGGTCCCCCTCTGACGAGGACCCCAGTCTGCACAACTGATGAGCAGGGAAGCAGGAATTCCTTTTGAAGTGAAGAGCGTCAAACACAATATGCTTGGAATTTTAAAAATGATGTGGCTCAAATACAATTTTCTGTGGATGTGAGATCATTTAAAAACAGGAGACAAAAGTTTGGCTACTTTTCAAATGTATATTTTTTTTCTAGTTTTTATCAAACTCGTTTGGGTTCCATTGATGTCAAAATGTGCGTTGTGCTGCGTTTAGACGGGCAGGTCATTTCTTATTTTTTTCCCACTAATTGGTATTTTGACCAATTACATCAGATCATTTCAGATCTTTATGAGATCTGATCTGTCAACTTTTTGTTGTTGTTAAAATCGGTCTACCTGTCTGAACAGAGCATTATTGTCATATATTTTTAGGCCTCAATGATACTAAGGCATATGAAAACAGTAGTACACATTGTAAAACAATCTATGCTTTATCTCTCCAGCTTGTCCAAAGGGGATCCTTCTGCCTTCCTCCCCATAGTGAGTTATGTATTCATCTCCTATTCACCACACCTTGCTGAACACCTGGTGGGCTTCGGAGTGGAACTCACTGGGAAGAACGACCTACGTTTTATCGAATGCATCTACAAGGTAAATCCACACAAGCATTTCGCTACACTACAAGCATTTCGCTACACTCGCATTAACATCTGCTAACCATGTGTATGTGACAAATAAAATTTGATTTGACATTGATTCTATTGTGTTCTTTAAATAAAAATCTATTAAGGGTAATAGTGTACAGTACCTGTCAAAAGTTTGGACAAGGGTTTCTTTATTTTCCACATTGTAGAATAATAGTGAAGACATCAAAACAACACACATGGAATCATGTAGTAACCAAAAAAGTGTTAAGCAAACCAAAATATATTTGCGATTCTTCAAAGTAGCCACCCTTTGCCTTGATGACAGCTTTGCACACTCTTGACATTCTCTCAACCAGCTTCATGAGGAATGCAATATCCAATTGTTAGTTAGTCTTGTCTCATTTCTTCAACTCCCGTGCAGACTATGGAGTGGTGATGGTCGAGAGCCGTGCGTCCTCCGAAACACAACCCAACCAAGCCGCACTGCTTTGACGCAATGCCCACTTTACTACATGATTCTATGTGTTATTTCATAGGTTTGATGTCTTGACAATTATTCTACAATGTAGAAAATAGTACAAATAAAGAAAAACCCTTGAATGAGTAGCTGTGTCCAAACTTTTGACTGGGTACTGTAGGTTAACATGTTTCTGTGACACAGCATTAGTATTTAACTATCATGCACAGTGGAGGAATTTTACTCCATAGGTCTCCATTAGTATGGTAGGTCGAAGACGCAGAGAGCGTCTGTGTTCTAATGACATCTTTCGTGATGAAATCATGTTTTCGAATGTATTCCCCCCCCCTGCAGCAATCCCACATCTAGACCTACCCGTTTGAGAAACACATTGGCATCACTCCCCAGTTGACTGTATCTCCCAGGCTCGTTCCTTCATGCCCTCCTTATGATTTAATGCTCTGTTCATTCACTGCGTGCTGGGATCTTTCCTGGGTCCTACTTTTCCAGTAGGTTCCCCACCACCTCTCTCCCCATGTGGCCCCATGCAGTGTCGTCTCCCTAACACGGAACAGTTTCTCCCCTCTAGATCCCCTCTCTCATACATCACAGTTATCGTGGTGATGGTTCAAAATGGCAAAGTGTTTCCAGTTGTTTCCTCACAGGCAACGGACACACACTCGCACACTGTGACTTCAGTTTATTCCTTGGGGTCTCCTGAGGCCAATGGCTGTCTACCCAGACGCTCTGCTGTGGTTTAACCCCTCCAAGCTTGAGCTGAACTGCAATATTTTCCCCTAATACACACACATGGAAGACATTGCTATTGCATCACTCACTACCAATAAAGTCCTTTTGAAACAGTGCAGGATTTCCCCTGTAGAGGTTAAAGGTAGGCTACATGTGGGATTCCTTTTCATTCCTGTGGTGCTCAAATGACATGAATGGAGTCTTAAAGTAGTCTAGAAATTCCATTCATTCCTATCTATGGGAAATGTCCCACTGTCGGAATTCCCTTTTTCATGATATTGTGCTTGGTCAGGTCAAGGCTAAGCCATTTCCTTCATCTCACGTTCTAATATTACAGCTCCTCTCTCATCACAACCAACTGAGGACTTGGAAGGAATGACTTGTGTACATGCATCAGGGGTTTTTCAGTCTTTTTGTTGAGGCTGTACTATAGCCTCTGTTAACCCTGCTATCAGAACCAGAAGGGTTTTCACTGAGCGGGCCCTGATCTGCAGCATCTGTATTTAACACACTCTGGTGGTGTTTCCTTCCATCTGGCTACCGGTGGTTGGCAGCACAGCGTCCTTGAGCAATTATTTTATAAAGGCTCACATGAAATCCTGATTCCTGCGGTGAACACAGGAACTCCATGTTGGTCCAAGTTCTCATCTCGGATCAGAATCCCCTCTTCTGTTCTCTTAGCTCGCCTGCGGCTTCAGCACTATCTGCCTCTCACAGCATCGGTTCATTTTGGCGAGAGGAGAGGGAGAAGGAAGAGCGAGACCCTCTTGCTGGCGCCCAGTCACTGCTTCGCCTGGCCTGCACACACACACACAAAAAAATATGGGAGACAGATTGGGCCGACACGCCAGCAGCATTTCATTTAGAAGACAGTGCAAAGAGGAGACAAGCCATTTGCTCTGCATTATAGTCGGTGTAACAGGGAAGCACTCATTTAGCCCTCCTGTCATACCTACTGCCATCTTTCCCTGAACTCATGTCAACTATAGTGAGTTTTGCAATTATCAGTAGAATGTTTGGATTTGTCATATGTGTTCCAGCTCCTATTATTCCCTTTTCATGTGTATCCCTTGCCTCGATACACTTAATTCACATTTTTTGGAAGGGAAAACAAACTCCATATACTTAAAAAAAAAAAAATATTACAACCAAATGGAAACTGTAGAAAATATAATGGACCTACATTTATACTGTTTCTTGACTGTGTCCAGCTCACTAATAATCATTCAATTGAAACCGAGACAGTCGGGTAGCATCAAATTGCAAAAGCATTGGATACAGGACAATTTCTTTGCACGTTTTGATGGTGAAGAAATGAACACATTTTCAGTGTGACCCTCTGGACCTTTTTGAAGAAAGAATGTGGCCCCCGGCGCAAAATTAGTTTAAATTGACTTTGCAATGTCATTTTCAGTTATCTTCAATGACAATTCAATGAATATGGTTTTGCTCTTTGCATTTTTTACTGTTTGAATGAAAAAACAACCATGGTGTATTTTTGATTTGAAACAATTTTTCAGCAGGGCAAATTCAGCCGTGTGTGTCATACTGTCTGTCTATTGTTCACCCACATCTAGGTACTGCGGGATCTTTTCCACTACAAACCCGTCCTGACCAAGCAGCAGTTCCTCCAGTTTGGCTATGCAGAAAGAAAGACCTGCATCCTCTGTGATGTCATCGCCTTTGCCCTGCAGAAACACAAAGAGCTCAGCAAAGGCAACAAGGTCAGTCTGTCTCCCTCAGCTTTGGCGAGCCTAGAGCAAAGCGTATCATCAACGACATGATGATGATACGGTGTTCACGGTTCAATTAACTATTGCACCCTCTTGATCAGACCATGTCTGTATTGTAATAGAGAATGTGTTCTCCATAGCCTACCTGGTAAAAGAAAAGGTCCATGTATTGCATCTGTGTGTTGCAGCCAAAGCCGAGAGCTCGTTTTCAGGCCTCGAGTTCAGACTCCAAAAGTGAGGCTCTCCCATTTCAGGCTGAAACAATGAACCCCATGGTAAGTCTTTGCCAAGGACATGACAGTGTAGCCCAACAGACCTGTTCAACTCTGTACACTTTATCAAAAAGGCCTGAGCTATCCTAGTTTAAATAAAGATTAAATTAAACATTTTAAAATAATAAAATTGTCCATTGTAATGCTGCATGAGTACATGGCCCGACCTTAACATGACTAGGTGAGATGGTTCTTTCCCACAGTTGTCCCTAAGCAGGCCACTAGTGGAGAGACACATTGGTGGTGACTCCTGGGTCTCCTCTAGTAGAACCTCCGATAATGAAGAGTCTGAGGAGGAGGGGCTGGGACTGGAGGAGGTCCAGAACCAAGCACCTACAGTCCCTCAAGCAGTGAGTACCAGCATACTTCTCCACAATTATAAGCACAGACACACACACAGCCCTTCTCTCTGTGACACACACACACACACAGAATGGATTGTGACCACCCTTCCAGGACCTGGTGGCGGAGGGGAGGCTGGCAGCGCTGGAGGCCCAGCTGCCGCAGATCCAGACTAGGCTGGGGAGGCTCTCGGCCCTGGAGCAGAGGCTGCAGCTTCTAGAGAAGGCCTCAGCCGGGAGGATCACTATAGACAAGCACCATTGGAAGAACCTGGAGAGCAGAGTGCTACTGCTGGAGACCAGACTGACCCTCTCCACAGCCATGGCCCAGGTATTGTGTGTGTGTCCCTATCCACTGCAAAGGGATTCTTGGATACGGTGTGTCTGCATGTGTCAGCCATGGCCCAGGTAGGAAGGGATCTTTACACCACATCTGTCCGATCTGGAGACTCTTCTAAAGAACTCTCTGTACTTCTATCTAATGACAAGTAGAAGCAGATGTTGAACTAATGATGTCAGTCCATTCCAGAATGTCTACTGTATCTCTGTTTGCTGGTTAAAGATGGAAAAATGTACAGCTTTCAAGGTTTTTTTTTTTTCCCTCTAGGAGTCGTCGTCACTTATCAATGGAGGTTGGAGTCATCACATGGCGGATAATGCAACAGAAGTCACTGGTTGGAACTGATTTGGACAAAAGTGTCTTAGTAAAGTATTATTGAGGCCATCGTATACAACAACTGAAATACAGTAATAGAAAGATCAAATTCCCAGTGTGATATAAAAGTTCAACTGATGCTCACATACCCTTAGAGTCAAGACCCAGTCCTCCAGAGAGCCTCCTACACAACTCTGGCTGTGAGCGTCCTCAGTCCTCCACCCCTTCTGCTAGCTATCCCATCAGCCCCTGTGTGACAACGGCACCCCCAGAGGTAATGGCAGATATTACAAGTAAATATAATGGAAACATTGGAAGACTATTTGGGCTGGATTCAATCTGTAGTATTGTGAAAGAGCCACGTTATATGTTGATTTTGAAATTTTAAAGGCAATGTTCGAGGAGACTTCATTCACAGTAAACTCTGCATATGCCGACTCAATTGTAAATTACCATCGAATTTTTACATGGATCTTCCGCAATACGGATTAAATCAAGCCCTTTGTTTTTCATTCTGTCTTGACTCATTTTCTTTAGGAGAATATGAAAAAGAGATTGGAAAGGATAGCCAACATGTAAGTACTCTAGATCGATGTTGTATTCCCTCTAATGTTAACCAAGGCTAATACACCATCTACTGTATATAAAATAATACTGCATTTGTTTAACTTCATTTCATTATTTACTTAGTTTTGTTCTTCTCCTTTGTTTTAGGATGAAAGACACGTCCAGCCTTTTAAGAAGTATAGAACCCTCAATGTAAATTCAGACTTTAAAAAGATATGTATTTTTGTAATTGATCTCCGGATTAGTATGTGAGTGATGAATAAAGGTATCATGGATAAATATTGACTTGTGTTCACAATCCATTATATACAGTACCAGTCAAAAGTTTGGACACACCTACTCATGCAAGGGTTTTTCTTATTTTTACTATTTTCTACATTGTAGAATAATAGTGAAGTCATCAAAACTATGAAATAACACATATGGAATCATGTAGTAACTAAAGTGTTAAACAAACAAAATATATTTTGTTTTAGATTCTTCAAAGTAGCCACTCTGTCTTGACAGCTTTGCACACTCTTGGCATTCTCTCAACCAGCTTCATGAGGAATGCTTTTCCAGCAGTCTTAAAGAAATTCCCACATATCCTGAGCACTTGTTGGTTGCTTTTTCTTCTCTGCGGTCCAACTCATCCCAAACCATCTCAATTGGTTTGAGGTCGGGTGATTGTGGAGGCCAGGTCATCTGATGCTGCACTCCATCACTCTCCTGCTTGGTTAAATAGCCCTTACACAGCCTGGAGGTGTGTTCTGGGTCATTGTACTGTTGAAAAATAAATGATAGTCCCACTAAATGCAAACCAGATGGGATGGCTTAGCGCCATGATGGTTAAGTGTGCCTTGAATTCTAAATTAATCACTGACCGTGTCGCCAGCAAAGCAACCCTACACCATTTTTTGTTTTTTTAACTTTTTTTATTTAACTAGGCAAGTCGGTTAAGAACAAATTCTAATTTGCAATGACGGCCTACAGGGGAACAGTGGGTTAACTGCCTTGTTCAGGATTCGATCCTGCAACCTTTCAGTTTCTGGCCCAATGCTCTAACCACTAGGCTACCTGCCACACCATCACACCTCCATGCTTCACGGTGGGAACCACACATTCAGTGAGCATCCGTTCACCAACTCTGTGTCTCACAAAGACATGGCGGTTGGAAACAAAAATCTCACATTTTGACTCATCAGTCCAAAAGGACAGATTTCCACCGGTCTAATGTCCATTGGTTGTGTTTCTTGGCCCAAGCAATTCTCTTCTTATTGGTGTCCTTTTTAGTAGTGGTTTCTTTGCAGCAATTTGACCATGAAGGCCTGATTCACTCCTCTGAACAGTTGATGTTGAGATTTGAGGCTGGTAACTAATGAACTTCTTCTCTACAGCTGAGGTAACTCTGGGTCTTCCTTTCCTGTGGCGTTCCTCATGAGAGCCAGTTTCATCGTAGCGCTTGGTTTTTACGACTGCACTTTTCCAGATTGACTGACTTCAAACACATTAATAAGGAAATAAATTCCACAAATGAACTTAACAAGGCACACCTGTTAATTGAAATGCATTCCAGGTGACTACCTCATGAAGCTGGTTGAGAGAAGGCCAAGAGTGCAAAGCTGTCAAGACAAATGTTGAACATTGAAGAATCTCAAATATATTTATTTGTTACACTTTTTTGGTTACTACATGATTCCATAGTTTTGCTCTATTCACTATTATTCTACAATGTTTAAATTAGTACAAATAAAGGAAATCCTTGAATGAGAATGTCCAAACTTTAGACTGGTACTGTAATTATCTATTTTATTTGCACTAACAACTTTACATACAATACCTGGTCTTGTATCTTTACTTTGACTATGTACCTGACCAGTAGAGGTCACCAACAGACCTCTGAGATGTCATCTCTGGCTATACTGGACAATGCTCCCGTTCAATCATCCTTCCTCCTCACAGTAGAGCTCCCCTAGGCACTGTACGAACTGAAATGTATGAAGATCAATTGCATTTTGAAAAAAGGCTAGGAGAAAGGACAAGGAATTAATCATTTAAGAAAGACTAATTCTGCTCAAAGTTTTCCTCATTCAGGCTGAGATTCAATTCAAGGCATGTTATAAAGTAGTGGTTTCTCAAACCTCTCATGGAGAACCCCAGAACTTTTCATGTACTTGATATATTCCAGAGCTAGCACACCTTATTCAATTTGTCAACTATACCTAACAAAACTATAAATGCAACAATTTCAGTGATTTTTACTAAGTTTTACAGTTCATACAAGTAAATCAGTCAATTGAAAAATGTATTAGGCCCTAATCTATGGATTTCAAATGACTGGACAGGAGCACAGCCATGGGTGGGAATAGGCCCACCCACTGGGGAGCCAGGCCCAGCCAATCAGAATGAGTTTTTTTCTCACTAAAGGGCTTTATTACAGACAGAAATACCCCTCAGTTTCATCAGCTGTTCGGGTGACAGGTCTCAGATGATCCCGCAGGTGAAGAAGCCGGATGTGGAGGTCCTGGGCTGGCATGGTTACACGTGGTCTGCGGTTGTGAGGCCGGTTGGGCATACTGCCAAATTCTCTAAAACTACGTTGGAGGTGGCTTATGGTAGAGAAATGAACATTAAATTATCTGGCAACAGCTCTTTTGGGCATTCCTGTAGTCAGCATGCCAATAGCACATTCCCTCAACTTGAGAACTGCACATTTTAGAGTGGCCTTTTCTTGTCCCCAGCACAAGGTGCACCTGTGTATAATCATGCTATTTAATCAGCTTCTTGATATGCAGTGTTGTACTGTGAATGAGGTCTTTGCTGACAAAGTGCTCTTTAATTGAATCCTGGCCTAAAATATAAAAATGCATAATAAAAAACAATGACCAAGGAGAGTTGTGGATCCAAATAAATGAACAACCCAGTGTGCTGGAGCATGGTGCTTGCAACACCAGAGATTTGGCTTTGATTCCTGTAAGCGCCACATAAGCTGTGGTGTAATCGAGGATTGGCCACAGTACAAACACTCAAGAGGCAGGTTAAAGCCAAAATATAGACTTTTAATGACAAACTTAGCTGGGGACTGGGATCAGAAGCCAGGACCTCCCTGGGGCTAAACAACCACCAAATTGGTCACCGGAGGGATGGTCACCTTCTGAGGCTTAGAACCATGGTTCTGAGTGGCCCAGAACATGAGCAAACTCTAATTCAAAAGGCCTAGCTCTGTCAGAGCATAACTTACTCAATCAAACTGAACCAAAGACCTTCATTCAAACAAAGGTCCATGGAGCTTGGACAGTCTTCAGCAGCTCCTGCTGCTCTCTAAGTGGCAAACCGCCAATCAGTGGTGTAAAGTACTTAAGTAAAAATATTTGGGGGGTATCTGTACTTTACATTACTATTTATAATTTTGACAAATTTAGCTTTTAATGTACTTTTTACTCTATACATTTTCTCTGACACCCAAAAGTGCTAGTTACATTTTTAATGCTTAGCGGGACAGGAAGATGGTCCAATTCACGCACTTATCAAGAGAAAATCTGACAGACTACAAACACAAATGCTTCGTTTGTAAATTATGTCTGAGTGTTGGAGTGTGCCCCTGGCTATTAGTAAAAAAATTAAATACATGTAATGGTACCTTCTGGTTTGCTTAATATGTCATTTGAAATTACTTATACATTTACTTTTGGTACTTAAGTATATTTAAAACCAAATACTTTTACTCAAGTAGTATTTTACTGGATGACTTTTACTTGAGTCATGTTCTATTAAGGAATCTTCACAGTTGGGTACTTATTCCACCACTGCCCCCAATGCATCTTCTTCGATGAAGGCATCTAATAAATGCTGCATTACCGAATGTATTAACGGAGTCAGAAAACAAATGTGTTCAAATGCCTCTTGATTTTCATGCTTGTATATTTCACAGACAAAATCTTTATATTTCACCACTTCTCAATTTCACCAAAAATGCAGTGCTTTTGCCAATCCTTTATTTCGTTGATCACAGTGTGATGTTTGGATTTGACCACTGGAGTTCACTAACAGACAGCTATTCAGTATATTCCAGCCGACATTATTAATTCATGCTTCCTTGTTGCCCTCTAGTGGTCATTATATGTATAAGAGAACAATTATCCTTCACTGCTACTTTGAATATTTGCAAAGTGCTCTGTGAGATGGAATGTTTCCAGAGCAAATTGCCACTCTAAATCTGAATGGTCATTCCTAGAGGGTCCATTCATTGACTCCTTGTTCTAGAGACAGCAAGTTAGAACAGAGCTAGCCTAACCTCTGAGACCTTTCTCCCTCCGTCTCACCTTCCCTCTTACCTGTTGTTTAGCTCAGCTCCCAGGCCTCTAGCTGGCTGAAGCTGTTGGAGAGGTGAAACATCCAGGTCATGTGTCTGGACCTGTCTGGAAGGATGTACACATTAGTATTCTGGAACAGAGTCTGCTATTGCAAATCCAAGGCACTGTTCCTGAACATTGTTATTGACTTTCAGTGTGAGTCAGGAGTAAGTGTGACGCAGCTCAGCAAAAACATGGGTAGATCAGAGGTGAGCCCTGACAGTGGAGGTGGTGTGTGTGTCTGTCTCTAGTTGTTTGTGAATGTGTGCATGTTTCCCTCTGCTTGTGTGTGTGTGTGTGTGCGCGTGCGGAGCAGCTTACCTTGATGCTGGGAGCTCAGCAGGTGCCAGCTGGCAGAGTGAGACCACACAGTCTCTGTAGTAAAGTCTGATCATAGACCTACAGAGCGAGCACCAAAAGTAGCAGATCTGAGACCTGCCCTACCCAGATGTGGCTAAGCCGGGGGAGAAGTCCTTAATCACTTCTCCACTGCTATGTTTCCTCAAGATAGTTCCCTAAACCCTGCTTGTTTTTACTGGCTGTGTGTGAGGGTTTTGATTTTATGTTCTGCACTGTGCATCCTGTGTTTTCTGTGTGTGGTGATTGTTGTTGGGATTCTGTGGCTGTGTCTTGCTTGTATGTAGTCTATCAAGAGAAATTCCTCTCCCAAGAAAAAGAATGTTCTATGAATTGAATACAACACACGACTAAAGAGTACAATGAAGCACTGTTGAACAAACACACCTCTTGCATTGTGTGGAGTTGACGAGAGCCGCTCCATTTCAGCTTCAAGTAATTACCCGGAGCTGTAGGGCTTTTGGAAGGGGAGGAAGTGTATTCACTAGAAACATACACCCTCCCTCCCTAATGTTGATATGTATTGAATAAAGGGAATCGCTCCAAGGCTAATGAATGTTGAATGAAGCCCATTGATTCCATTAATCATTTTCTTTGCAATTGTCTTCTCAGTCATCAGTTTAGTTCATTACGAATTGCAGTAAAACAGTCAATCCTCCAAGGCATTAGATTGGATTATTAGAAGAAAAAAAACATTTTGCTGTCACAATTTGAATGTTTTCTTTTTTATGGACTTGACTGTGAACCGATATGCTTCTTCAACCCTAAAGGAATGTGTATTTTACAGCAGAAAGGCCTACTACTGTCCAACAAGGAATAAACAAACTATGCCATCTGTTCACTCCAAAGTGTATTTCTGATAAAAGGCTCTAATATCACATTGTCTTATTGCTACAACATACCTACTATACTGTAAGTCAAACACCATCTGCTCAAGTAGCTGTTTCAATAGAAAATCCCTGCCCTCCACATATACAAAAATATAAAACACAACATGCAACAATTTCAATGATTTTACTGAGTTGCAGTTCACATAAGGAAATCAGTCAATTGAAATAAATTCATTAGGCCCTAATCTATGGATTTCACATGACTGGGAATACAGATATGCATCTGTTGGTCACAGACACTGTACCTTTAAAAAAAAAAGTAGGGTGTGGATCAGAAAACCAGTCCGTATCTAGTGAGATAATAATTTGCCTCATGCAGTGCGACACATCTCCTTCACATAGAGTTGATTGTGGCCGGTGGAATGTTGTCCCACTCCTCTTCAATGGCTTTGCAAAATTACTGGTTATTGGCGGGAACTGGAACACGCTGTCGTACATGTCGATCCAGAGCATCCCAAACATGCTCAATGGATGAAATGTCTGGTGAGTCGGTAGGCCATGGATAAACTGGGACATTTTCAGCTTTCAGGAATTGTGTACAGATCCTTGAGATGTTTCAGCCTGATAATGCATGGCCCCACATGAGGTGATGGCGGTGGATGAATGGCATGAAAATGGGCCTCAGGATCTCGTCACAGTATCTCTGTGCATTCAAATTGCCATCGATAAAATTCAAATGTGTTTGTTGTCCGTAGCTTCTTAAGTTGTGTAAACCCACAGTTTCATTAGCTCTGGCAACAGCTCTGATGGACATTCCTGCAGTCAGCATGCCTATTGCACACACCCTCAAAACATGAGACATCTGTGGCATTCTGTTGTGACAAAACCACATTTTAGAGTGGCCTTTTATTGTCCCCCAGCACAAGGTGCACATGTGTCAACTCGTCAACTCACCGTCAACTCACCATCAGTACGACCACGAATATGTTTTTCGCGACGCGGATCCTGTGTTCTGCCTTACAAACAGGACAACGGAGTGAATTCCATGCAGCGACCCAAAAAAACGACTCCGAAAAAGAGGGAAACGAGGCGGTCTTCTGGTCAGACTCCGGAGACGGGCACACCGTGCACCACTCCCTAGCATTCTTCTTGCCAATGTCCAGTCTCTTGACAACAAGGTTGATGAAATCCGAGCAAGGGTAGCATTCCAGAGGGACATCAGAGACTGTAACGTTCTTTGCTTCACGGAAACATGGCTCACTGGAGAGACGCTATCCGAGGCGGTGCAGCCAACAGGTTTCTCCACGCATCGCGCCGACAGAAACAAACATCTTTCTGGTAAGAAGAGGGGCGGGGGCGTATGCCTTATGACTAACGTGACATGGTGTAATGAAAGAAACATACAGGAACTCAAATCCTTCTGTTCACCTGATTTAGAATTCCTCACAATCAAATGTAGACCGCATTATCTACCAAGAGAATTCTCTTCGATTATAATCACAGCCGTATATATCCCCCAAGCAGACACATCGATGGCTCTGAACAAACTTTATTTAACTCTCTGCAAACTGGAAACGATTTATCCGGAGGCTGCATTCATTGTAGCTGGGGATTTTAACAAGGCTAATCTGAAAACAAGACTCCCTAAATTTTATCAGCATATCGATTGCGCAACCAGGAGTGGAAAGACCTTGGATCATTGTTACTCTAACTTCCGCGACGCATATAAGGCCCTGCCCCGCCCCCCTTTCGGAAAAGCTGACCACGACTCCATTTTGTTGATCCCTGCCTACAGACAGAAACTAAAACAAGAGGCTCCCACGCTGAGGTCTGTTCAACGCTGGTCTGACCAAGCTGACTCCACACTCCAAGACTGCTTCCATCACGTGGACTGGGAGATGTTTCGTATTGCGTCAGATAACAACATTGACGAATACGCTGATTCTGTGTGCGAGTTCATTAGAACGTGCGTTGAAGATGTCGTTCCCATAGCAACGATTAAAACATTCCCTAACCAGAAACCGTGGATTGATGGCAGCATTCGTGTGAAACTGAAAGCGCGAACCACTGCTTTTAATCAGGGCAAGGTGTCTGGTAACATGACTGAATACAAACAGTGCAGCTATTCCCTCTGCAAGGCTATTAAACAAGCTAAGCGTCAGTACAGAGACAAAGTAGAATCTCAATTCAACGGCTCAGACACAAGAGGCATGTGGCAGGGTCTACAGTCAATCACGGACTACAGGAAGAAATCCAGCCCAGTCACGGACCAGGATGTCTTGCTCCCAGGCAGACTAAATAACTTTTTTGCCCGCTTTGAGGACAATACAGTGCCACTGACACGGCCTGCAATGAAAACATGCGGTCTCTCCTTCACTGCAGCCGAGGTGAGTAAGACATTTAAACGTGTTAACCCTCGCAAGGCTGCAGGCCCAGACGGCATCCCCAGCCGCGCCCTCAGAGCATGCGCAGACCAGCTGGCCGGTGTGTTTACGGACATATTCAATCAATCCCTATACCAGTCTGCTGTTCCCACATGCTTCAAGAGGGCCACCATTGTTCCTGTTCCCAAGAAAGCTAAGGTAACCGAGCTAAACGACTACCGCCCGTAGCACTCACATCCGTCATCATGAAGTGCTTTGAGAGACTAGTCAAGGACCATATCACCTCCACCCTACCTGACACCCTAGACCCACTCCAATTTGCTTACCGCCCAAATAGGTCCACAGACGATGCAATCTCAACCACACTGCACACTGCCCTAACCCATCTGGACAAGAGGAATACCTATGTGAGAATGCTGTTCATCGACTACAGCTCGGCATTCAACACCATAGTACCCTCCAAGCTCGTCATCAAGCTCGAGACCCTGGGTCTCGACCCTGCCCTGTGCAACTGGGTACTGGACTTCCTGACGGGCCGCCCCCAGGTGGTGAGGGTAGGCAACATCTCCTCCCCGCTGATCCTCAACACTGGGGCCCCACAAGGGTGCGTTCTGAGCCCTCTCCTGTACTCCCTGTTCACCCACGACTGCGTGGCCACGCACGCCTCCAACTCAATCATCAAGTTTTCAGACGACACAACAGTGGTAGGCTTGATTACCAACAACGACGAGACGGCTTACAGGGAGGAGGTGAGGGCCCTCGGAGTGTGGTGTCAGGAAAATAACCTCACACTCAATGTCAACAAAACTAAGGAGATGATTGTGGACTTCAGGAAACAGCAGAGGGAACACCCCCCTATCCACATTGATGGAACAGTAGTGGAGAGGGTAGCAAGTTTTAAGTTCCTCGGCATACACATCACAGACAAACTGAATTGGTCCACTCACACAGACAGCATCGTGAAGAAGGCGCAGCAGCGCCTCTTCAACCTCACGAGGCTGAAGAAATTCGGCTTGTCAACAAAAGCACTCACAAACTTCTACAGATGCACAATAGAGAGCATCCTGGCGGGCTGTATCACCGCCTGGTACGGCAACTGCTCCGCCCTCAACCGTAAGGCTCTCCAGAGGGTAGTGAGGTCTGCACAACGCATCACCGGGGGCAAACTACCTGCCCTCCAGGACACCTACACCACCCGATGTTACAGGAAGGCCATAAAGATCATCAAGGACATCACCACCCGAGCCACTGCCTGTTCACCCCGCTATCATCCAGAAGGCGAGGTCAGTACAGGTGCATCAAAGCTGGGACCGAGAGACTGAAAAACAGCTTCTATCTCAAGGCCATCAGACTGTTAAACAGCCACCACTAACATTGAGTGGCTGCTGCCAACACACTGACACTGACACTGACTCAACTCCAGCCACTTTAATAATGGGAATTGATGGGAAATGATGTAAATATATCACTAGCCACTTTAAACAATGCTACCTTATATAATGTTTACATACCCTACATTATTCATCTCATATGCATACGTATATACTGTACTCTATATCATCGACTGCATCCTCAAGTAATACATGTATCACTAGCCACTTTAACTATGCCACTTTGTTTACATACTCATCTCATATGTATATACTGTACTCGATATCAGCTACTGTATCTTGCCTATGCTGCTCTGTACCATCACTCATTCATATATCCTTATGTACATATTCTTTATCCCCTTACACTGTGTATAAGACAGTAGTTTTTGAATTGTTAGTTAGATTACTTGTTGGTTATTACTGCATTGTCGGAACTAGAAGCACAAGCATTTCGCTACACTCGCATTAACATCTGCTAACCATGTGTATGTGACAAATAAAATTTGATTTGATTTGATTTGAAATGATCATGCTCTTTAATCAGTTTCTTGATATGCCACACCTGTCAGATGGATGAATTATCTTGGCAAAGGAGAAATGCTCACTAACAGGGATGTAAACAAATTTGAGAGAAATTAGCTTTTTGTACGTATGTAACATTTCTTGGATCTTTTATTTCAGCTCATGAAACACAGGACCAACACTTTACAAGTTGTGTTTATATTTTTGTTCAGTATCTATGCCATTCAGCATATCCAAAGCAACTTAGTCATACATTTTATATATGGGTGGTCCCAGGAATCAAACCCACTATCCTGGCTTTGTTAGCACCATGCTCTACCAATTGAGCTAGATTTTTTAACTGAAAGCCAGAAACCATCAGCGTCCCAATTCACTCTGCTCTAAAACAAATACGCTAGCCACAGCTATGATTCATAATGTAATCACAATGTGTCTCAAGACTAAGAGCCCCCCAGAGGCTGATATTAAGACAGAGTGAGAGAGAGGAAAAAAAGTTAATAGTGAATGTGTCATTATCTTTTGTTGATTAGCCTTGCCTGGAACACACGGCTCTGTCTGTCACTGCCCCACATCTACCTTAATCTGCATCTCCACTCCAGCCTTCATCAGTCACAGCAGTACTGAGAAAACACAGAATGAGAGAAAGAAAGAGAGAGGGAAGAAGGAGGGATAATCTAAGGGAGCTGGCACTTGGCACATTCCTTCAGGGTCCTGAGTGTGTGTGTGTGTGTGTGTGTGTGCTATATGCCTCTGTGTGTGCCCCGCCACTCCTCCCTCCTCTCACACCAGTCCACATTCAAGTTCATTCCCACCCTAATTAGCTGGATCTCAAGCATGCCCATGAACTCTTTACCATTCTGATTGGTTAGCCCCATAGCAGACAGACATGGCAGGCACCATGCTAGGCTAATTGGAGTAATCAGTCATTGTAATGACTGCTGCGGGTATAGATGACTGAAATGTACAGGCCCAAGCTGAGCAGTGAAGACTGAAATGTATGGGCCCAAACCGGGCAGTGAAGACTGAAATGTATGGGCCCAAACCGGGAAGTGAAGTGCCTGTAGACACACGCCTGTGATCAAATGTGACACTTAGCTTATAGCGGATTCTCCCCATGACCCCCCCATGACTGACCACAGTAAGTACTAACTTACTGTTGAAAGATAGCATAGAAAAATACACCACATGCAATTTTGAAATTTGGTAGCTAGTGCATCAGCAGTTTTTCTTGTGTTATGTCAGTCACTGAAAGCCACTCATGTCCATAAGATTGCTAGGTAAGTTAGTCTAGCCAGCTATCTAAACCTTCATGGCCGAACCATATCCCGCTTAGGGCCCCTGTGTAAAAACATCCAGTCATTGTTGATTTGATTCACATTAAGTTTCTGTTATTATCTAACATGTGTCTCGGTTCCAAGCCGGTCATCCTGCGGACAATTTACCTACTTCACGCTGAGGATTGTTTTTCTAACACTCCAATTTAACTCCACTATTTCTCCTCATTGTTTTGTTCCGAAAATAATTTCCTCCTCTCCATCTAATGATTGATTGCAAATTGACTCTTATTTCTCACTCTCTCGGCCAATAGAAGCCAAGTTGTTATAGTTGGATCAGGTCCAAAAGCCCTTTGGGTTGCCAATCAAAACAGTTTCCACAGGGCTATGGGAAGTCCTACAATAACATCTTATCATTGTGAGCGAGCACACTAGGCGAGCTGTGGAGGTCACTCAGACATGGAGTTGAAAAAGAAACACTGCGACTCTCTCACACTGTGAATGTGCTGCTGAGGTCACTGCCCGAGCAGACGCTACAAACGACAGTGGACTGTTGGCAGGACCTGCATCAGAGTCTGGGTAAAGAAGGCTATAGAACGGAAAGAGGCACATTGGCCCACAACACACCACAAATCAGTGGTGAAAACATACAGTTGATGTCGGAAGTTTACATACACCTTGGCCAGATACATTTAAACTCAGTTTTTCACAATTCCTGACATTTAATCCTAGTAAAATTGCCCTGTCTTAGGTCAGTTAGGATCACCACTTTATTTTAAGAATGTGAAATGTCAGAATAATAGTAGAGAGAATTATTTATTTCAGCTTTTATTTCTTTCATCACATTCCCAGTTGGTCAGAAGTTTACATACACTCCATTAGTATTTGGTAGCATTGCCTTTAATTTGTGTAACTTTTGTTTCATCAGACCAGAGGACATTTCTCCAAAAAGTATGATCTTTGTCCCCATGTGCAGTTGCAAACCGTAGTCTGGCTTTTTTATGGCGGTTTTGAAGCAGTGGCTTCTTCCTTGTTGTCGATATATCGGACTCGTTTTACTGTGGATATAGATACTTTTGTACCGGTTTCCTCCAGCATCTTCACAATGTCCTTTGCTGTTGTTCTAGGTCTATCATGACCGTTGTGAAACAGAAAAAGCATCTGCTGCAAAGGCCAGCCGGATTGTCAGACCTTGTGGCAACAGGCCAGTCATCATGGTTGAAAAACATGGCTGGGATAAAGGCTGTTTAGAGAATAAATAACACAAGACTATCTCGCCGAGCTAAGGGTTTGAGAAGTTTTTATAGAATGCTGAGCCAATGTAAGCCCTTCTGCCTCTGTTTACATTGAAGATATCTCAACCCCGAGCAAAGCTGGGAGTTGGCAGGGAGTTGTACTCTCTCTTTCGTTCCCACCATAGTTTGTAAAGAACATATTAACTAACCTCTTGTAGTTCTTATCTTAAATCGGTTCCAAACCCCTCCAAAACAATAACTACATCCTGTGGTCGATAACCAATCAACCACTGCAGAGGATAGGACGAGGTCACACACGTTTCCGTAAACATCTAGACATTTCTGAAGCAAGGCGTCATGTAATGCAGTTTAAATGATAAACAGAGGGTAAAGGAGTAAACTAATAAGAATGTCGCTCACACTCTTTCCAATTGATACATGCTCTTTAAAATTGGGCCGTTATCTTTGAGTGACTAATTTTAACCCTGGCTGTCAATCATCATTGCTACATGTGCTCCATGTTGTCATATCATTCTTGCGAAAGCAACAATGCTGGGAGAGTTGACGGCTCGACTTACAGACATATATACTCATATTGTTTCTCTACGACCTTTTGGTTGCTTTTCAGTTCTCTAAAGCAGAGGCACTAATACCACACCATCCTCAGAGTCAACTTAATTACTATGCAACAGGAATTTGATAGTTTTCTGCTTTACATGCTCCATAGGAATACTGACAACATATTGTGTTGGTATATATGGGTTAAAGGGGCGTTCTATTCAGACCATGAAGGGAGTTTGTTGACTGACTGCCAATCAGATTAATTGGCAGCCAGTCAGTGACCTTCTAGTCTGGTAAGTACTGTCTGTGTTTGCAGCCTAACCTTCTCACACTGGCACCATTCCTCCACCACCAATTAGCAGCCTATCTTACACAGCACAAGGCAACAGTTTGCTTCATGAGTTTGGTGTAGTCCTGCTGATATCAATGTGTGTAAATCACTTTTTGAACACATGCTGCCAGAACATGCTGCTTTGACCTTACAGTAACAGTAGTTGGTTGAAATGAAGAGAATCATCATAGTCAAAAATAGAATAGGGAAATCAATTTTGGCAGCGGTGACTCAACCAGAAGTCATTTCCACTGTGCTATTTTCTCCTCAGACAACATAAGCAATGAGTCACAGTAGTTCACGAGAACCTTACAGGAGAGAAAGTCCCCATGTTGTTGTGTGCTAGTTCTACGTGTCCAGAAGAGCGGGATCCAACTGGGCACACACTGGTTGAATCAACGTTGTTTTCACGTCATTTAAATTAAATTACATTGAACCAACGTGAATAGGCGTTGAATTGACATCTGTGCCAATGGGATACCACTTTTCCTCTGTGGTGGAAAAAGTACCCAATTTTCATACTTGAATGAAAGTAAATATACCTTCATAGAAAACTACTCAAGTAAAAGAGTCACCCAGTAAAATCCTACTTGAGTAAAAGTCTAAAAGTATTTGATTTTAAATGTACTTAAGTATCAAATGTAAATGTAATTTGTCATACTTAAGTACCAAAGTAAACATGTACATTATTCCACATTTCTTGTATTAAGCAAACCAGACGACACCGTTTTAGCCAGGGGCACACTCCAACACTCAGACATCATTTACAAACGAAGCATGTGTGTTTAGTGACTTCGCCAGATCAGAGGCAGTAGGGATGACCAGGGATGTTCTCTTGATAAATGCGTGAATTGGACAGATTTCCTGTCATGCTACGCATTCAAAATGTGACAAGTACTTTTGAGTGCCAAGGAAAATTAATGGAGTAAAAAGTACATTTTCTTCTTGAGGAATGTACTGAAGTAAATGTAAAAGTTGTCAAAAATATTAAAAGTAAAACCCCCAAAATACAGACCCCAAAAATGACTTTAGTACTTTAAAGTATTTTTTTACTTAAGTACTTTACACCACTGAGTTTCCTGCTGTGTTCTACCCATCTGTCTCCTCTTTCCACTGCACCACACATTAAGGCCAGTCACAGTACTTTACACCACTGAGTTTCCTGCTGTGTTCTACCCATCTGTCTCCTCTTTCCACTGCACCACACATTAAGGCCAGTCACAGTACTTTACACCACTGAGTTTCCTGCTGTGTTCTACCCATCTGTCTCCTCTTTCCACTGCACCACACATTAAGGCCAGTCACAGTACTTTACACCACTGAGTTTCCTGCTGTGTTCTACCCATCTGTCTCCTCTTTCCACTGCACCACACATTAAGGCTAGTCACAGTACTTTACACCACTGAGTTTCCTGCTGTGTTCTACCCATCTGTCTCCTCTTTCCACTGCACCACACATTAAGGCTAGTCACAGTACTTTACACCACAGTTTCCTGCTGTGTTCTACCCATCTGTCTCCTCTTTCCACTGCACCACACATTAAGGCCAGTCACAGTACTTTACACCACTGAGTTTCCTGCTGTGTTCTACCCATCTGTCTCCTCTTTCCACTGCACCACATTAAGGCTAGTCACAGTACTTTACACCACTGAGTTTCCTGCTGTGTTTACCCATCTGTCTCCTCTTTCCACTGCACCACACATTAAGGCCAGTCACAGTACTTTACACCACTGAGTTTCCTGCTGTGTTCTACCCATCTGTCTCCTCTTTCCACTGCACCACACATTAAGGCTAGTCACAGTACTTTAGACCACTGAGTTTCCTGCTGTGTTCTACCCATCTGTCTCCTCTTTCCACTGCACCACACATTAAGGCCAGTCACAGTACTTTACACCACTGAGTTTCCTGCTGTGTTCTACCCATCTGTCTCCTCTTTCCACTGCACCACACATTAAGGCCAGTCACAGTACTTTACACCACTGAGTTTCCTGCTGTGTTCTACCCATCGGTCTCCTCTTTCCACTGCACCACACATTAAGGCCAGTCACAGTACTTTACACCACTGAGTTTCCTGCTGTGTTCTACCCATCGGTCTCCTCTTTCCACTGCACCACACATTAAGGCCAGTCACAGTACTTTACACAAGGTCAAGCTGATGCACCTATTTCACAGTAATACAACAAAGACATGCACACACACCACACACACACTGCATTACAAAGCCCAGACATTAAAAGAGCATATCACTAAAGGACGGAGGGAAATCTCAAAATAATGTGCAGACAAAACGTTTTAATACATCACGTGTTGAACTGCCAGTGACACTACTGTAAAGTAATCATCATGGCGCTTACACAAGACTAACATACTGCTAAAGTTGACATAAGCATTATGCATTTTGTTTATGCGGACATTGTGCTGCGTGACACAATATTCAAGAGAAACACTATGGCTAAATGTATGACGGGTGGTTGAAAGGTTTCTGGTCTTTCTTACTGCCTGTTATCAAATGTATCGATTACTGTATTCTCTGGCATGTTGTGGGGTTACCCTGCAAGATGGCAGTCATTGTGTCACTGGTTTTCACCAGGATTCCCGAGATGTAACTAGATGTCTGATCCTCAAGGGCTTTACCCATAGAGAATGATAGAGGCCTCTCGATGCCAAAAGGCCAGTTTAGCATGGGGGCTTCCACCATGCTTTTTTTGTTGCCATTTTAAGTAGTCAAAGTAGTCAACTGGGTGGCGGGTCCTATGGGTTGTAGCCTCAATGGTGCTGCCCATGCTGTCACAGATTCTATAATGGCGCAGACATAAAGATGAGTCCTCTATCTAGCTCTATGGATTTACCCTTCCCATGAGTTTCTTCATAGACATTAGTCATCTTGTTGCTCAATATTTGTCGATGAACCAGATCTAATAAAAGCATTTCCAGAGTATAAAAAGTCAACACGAATCACTGTAAGAATAACAAAGAGTCTATGGGTAAACAAGAACTTAAAACTCACCTTTGACTCAGGTAAAGAAGCTTGGTTCTTCATGTGATGAAAAGTCTTCGCTGTGGATCCATACAGGTGCAGGTGTACAGCCTAGTGAAGATCACTAGAGGGCTCTGTCTCCTACATCCTACAATGGGCGCGTTCCTCTGCCCAAGTGTTGTCGATGCATGCCAGATCTTACAACGTCTGGATAGGTATTTTATGTATCAGCTAAACACATCATGTGTTATAGCAAACTGGTGCCCGACTGCACAGTTGATTACATGGCACTCGTCCATCGGAGGATGCGTGCAACGTCTGAGCAGGGGAACACGACCAGAATCACTGTGAGGCGTTTAGCTATTTCTGCATAGTCTGAAAGGCCTGTCCTCTCTCCTCATTCATTTCACTGATCTGAAAGAACTGACCAGAGGGGTACACTACAAAGCTGGATCAATGAGTTAGCCAGCTAACCTTGATAAACATCCAGAAATAACTTTATTTTCTGGTTAATTTAAGAAATCTGAACTCGCATATGTGTTATTGGTTGTCGAGTCAATTAGACCATGCCAATTTCAAGTTTTATTTTCAAATTTAAATCATTTTCCAGAAGATTTAGGCAAATTAGCTAGCTGGCTAACTCATCGATGCTACTTTATAGCATATCCCTCTGGTGAAAGGCTGCCTAACGATGGGCTTCCACCATTTTGTTCACACCTGTCAAGGCTTTTCCAATCAGTGTATCTGAGTAAACTGAGGTGGAACTTTTGCTTTTGTCTGTCCAATTGTCTTGCCAACCTTAAAAAAGGTCCCGTCTGGTTCAGTGGGTAAGAGTGTGGAGCTACCACCAACAACATCGTTGTGAGTTCAATTCCCACTGGTGCATGTTGAAAGGGCCATATTGGAAAGACACCTCTCTCTAAATATCTAATGAATCATTGAGCCATACTTCTCAAAAGCCCTGTTTATACCTGGTTCTAACCTTTGTCCCGATCTTGTCCACATTCTGACTGTGCCAACAGTTGTAGATGATTAAAAGATTGTGATCAGATCTTCCAGAGGTAGTCAGGGACCCATTGTGTCTTACAAGTGTAGACGGATCTGCACAGTGAAATCATCATTATCATCGGCCTCTAAAATGATTGACAGGTGGCACCATTGACTTATGGCGTCAATGTGTTTGTTAAAATAGATAATTAAATATTATTTTGAAAGAATATCTGTCAAATAATGTGCATACAGGCAGAGACCAGGAAATCTGGTCACAATGCGGACACAGTAGACGGATAAAAGACACATTTGTCTTTTATCAGAATGTGGATAAGTTCAGGACAAAGGACGCATGTTTGTACCTGGGACAGAGCGAGGCAATGGTATTTGAACAAACCCTTTCACCAGGAGCATTCTTTAAAAACCTGGAGGTGTATGCATTTCTCAAAGCAGGTTGGGAAATTCAGTTTTTACACCTTTGACTTTGAGCCAACATTTAATGACATTTCTAAATCACTGTGCTTATTTACATAAACTCTGAAATATATTTGGAATAATTTACTTCCCTGAGCCTCTTGTTGACACTTGAAATGCTCAGTCTGATCGTGTGGACATTATGAAGCAAAATAAAAATATATTTACATACATAGCCCTGATTGGCTGACAGGATGGTCTAGAACCCACCCCCTTAACCAGATGATTTTTTATAATAATGATGTGGGCCAAATGTTCCATCCCACTTTAACAGGCTGAAATTTCAGGCATTTATTTCAAACAGGTCTTACACAAAAACGGTATTATCATAATTTTCACAATTTCACAGTGTTATTTTTACCTCATAGTGTGGAAATATCATTAAAAAAATGTGCTTTTAACTGAACTGACCCCTTTAAGCCGTGGTGGCTGTGCGTGACATTGCACACCATCACGAAAAGGAAACTTCAGCAACCATATTAGGATGTGTAACTTTCTCTTGTACAAATTACTCTCATCAACATTCTTCAACACCCTGACACATGGGAATACCATATTATCACATGCCCTTTAGTCATTGAGTAATTTGCATTTAACAGTGTGATGAATACATCATGGGTACATGCCATTCTGACTGAACGGCTACGTGCGTCAATTGAGCACAAGGAGAACAGGAGAGAGAACGTCCTGTCTAATTCACAGCAGATGGGAGGTAGATGTAAATATAGTTTTATGACTGGTGGTGTTAACTTAATTACATGATTTCAACTATAAAGTTCACACCCAGCTCCTAGTCAATGTAGCCACCCTATCATTACATATGGCCTAGAAGCCCAACAACAGCAGAGAGAACATTTACACACACTCACACATTCCATCACTATACCATTCCACCCATCTCTCCATTTAATAAGGACCTATGACATAATTAGGCAGACACATTATCGTACTTAGCATGAGTGTGTTGTATTGTATCACATTGTATAAGTAGTCTTGCACGAGCCTTGGCTTATGCTTGCCAGAATGGCTCATAGGAGCAGGAGTCTATCTGTTCTGCACCGTGAGGCAGGTTGATGTACAAGTACACCCCCTGGTCAGGACTCTAGTCTATCGCAGGGCCTTTACCACCAATCTCTCTCTTTAAAGCTGCAATATGTAACGTTTTGGGCAACCTGACCACATTCACATAGAAATGTGAGTTATATTCTGTCATTCTCACTGAAAGGAAGTCTAAGAAGTGGTAGATATGTTCTGTGTGCATTATTTCTATGCTTCCATTCCTAAGTTTCGTTCTTGCATCTTTTACTTTCAGTTTTGTACACCAGCTTCAAACAGCTGAAAATACCACATTTTGGGTTATTGAAAATATATTTTACAGCGGTTTAGATGTTACAATGATTCTCCCCAGTATTGCTTGTTTTGTCACATAAACTGAAATTAGGCAAGCTATTACAATTTTAGCAACCAGGAAATGGCTGAGCGATTTCTGCATATTGCAACTTTAATGCTGAGTCCCAGGGACACTCTAACCATAAGGTGACTAAGTTTGTCTGTATCAGATGTAGGGATGCAAAATTCTGGTAACTTTCCCAAAATTGCCAAGTTTTCCAGATATCTTGGTTGGAGGATTCCAGATTTCTGGCTCATTTCCTTCTGATTCCGGGAATCTTCCAACTGAAATTGATGGATAACCTGGGAATTTATAAATAGTTTGGCATTTTTGCAACCTTGGTGTCAGGGGCAACGTTGAAGTAATTCTATATTTTTTATCTCATGGAATTTTATTCCACTACTGCTAGAGATATATCATTGCCATTTATAGCTAATAGGTTGAAATGTTCATGAAGATCCTTTGATGTGTACACTGCCATTCAAAAGTTTGGGGTCACTTAGAAATGTCCTTGTTTTTAAAAGGAAAGCACATTTTCTGTCCATTAAAATAACATCAAATTGATCAGAAATACAGTGTAGACATTGTTAATGTTGTAAATGACTGTTGTAGCTGGAAACAAAATATTTTTTAATGGAACATCTGCATAGGAGTACAGAGGCCCATTATCAGCAACATTCACTCCTGTGTTCCAATGGCACGTTATGTTAGCCAATCCAAGTTTATCATTTTAAAAGGCTAATTGATCATTAGAAAACCATTTTCAAATATGTTAGCACAGCTAAAAACTGTTGTTCTGATTAAAGAAGCAATAAAACTGGCCTTCATTAGACTAGTTGAGTATCTGGAGCATCAGCATTTGTGAGGTTGATTCAGGCTCAAAATGGCCAGAAACAAAGAACTTTCTTCTGAAACTTGTCAGTCTATTCTTGTTCTGAGAAATGAAGGCTATTCCATGCGAGAAATTGCCAAGAAACTGAATATCCCGTACAACGCTGTGTACTACTCCCTTCACAGAACAGCGCAAACGGGTACTAACCAGAATAGAAAGAGGAGTGGGAGGCCCCGGTGCACAACTGAACAAGAGGACAAGTACATTAGAGTGTCTAGCTTGAGAAACAGACACCTCTCAATTCCTCAACTGGCAGCTTCATTAAATAGTACCCACAAAACACCAGTCTCAACGTCAACAGTGAAGAGGCGACTCCGGGATGCTGGTCTTCTAGGCAGAGTTCCTCTGTCCAGTGTCTGTGTTCTTTTGCCCATCTTTATTTTTTATTGGCCAGTCTGAGATATGGCTTTTTCTTTGCAACTCTGCCTAAATATTGTAATCTAATTGGTGAAACTATTGACTCTTCTATAGCATGGCAAGGAACAGAAGCCTCTGGGTTTAATCAGGTCTTCAGGTAATGATCGGTGATAAAATGTTTGATTTGGAACTGCAAGTCCACCTGATGCTTCTGTTCTCTTGTAGTGTTACATATTTAATCTGTGGTCTCTTTCTCCCCCAAATGAACTTCTTTATGATAGAGTCAGGTTTAGACCAATAGTCCATATGGGGGCAGTGGTAAACATGGAACTCATAAAATTGATACGAGGGAGGACATAGATTTTAATAATTGAGATTCTAGCATGCAAAGAAGTGGCCATAGCGGACTGTCTTTTTAAAAAGATTTTGAAAGGTTTCTAAGTAGTTCTTCCTGCAAGTAGTGTGAATAGAGGGGGATACGGTGATGTCTGAGTAGGTGGTTTGTTTCTTCACTGGGCCCATGGGTGGTAGTTGAACGTTTCTCATAGCTGAGTTAAGAGGTAGTAGAGCTGATTTAGACCAATGGCTCTTGTAACCAGACCATGAGCTGAATGCTGTGAAAATAGATATTATTGGCTGGAGGGATTTCTGAGCGTTCAGTTTGTTTGATTTTGATATGTGAGCAAGCCAATTTTGTATGTATGTTTTGTACCAGCAGTTCAAGAGAGAGAGAGAGCAAATAGCATGGAGAGGTGGGACAACCCTTTTTACTTTTACCCATTTTTTCTCCCCAATTGGTAGTTACAGTCTTGTCCCATCGCTGCAACTCGGGAGAGGCGGAGGTCGAGATCCACGCCTCCTCCGAAACTCGACCCTGCCAAGCCGCACTGCTTCTTGACACACTGCTCGCTTAACCCGGAAGCCAGCCGGACCAATATGTCAGAGGAAACACCATCCAACTGACGACAGAAATCAGATTGCAGGCGCCGAATTCTCCCCTAACCTGGACAACGCTGGGCCAATTGTGCGCCGCCTCATGGGTCTGGGATCAAACCCGGGACTGTAGTGATGCCTCAAGCACTGTGATGCAGTGCCTTAGACTACTGCACCACTTGAGAGGCCTCTCCTTTGGTATTTTGGGTTACTTTATGAGGATCCCCATTAGCTGTTGCGAAAGCAGCAGCTACTCTTCCTAGGGCCACAGAAAACATAAAACCAGCTTTGAATTCATTAGGATCCCCACTAGTCAACGACAATGGTGACAGCTAGTCTTACTGGTGTCCGACATATAACGAAAAAGACATTACAGACAAAGGAGTTTACAATTTACATACATTTAAAAACATTAACATATAGTGTGTTTATCAGTTACACATACTGTACATGTCAGTACATACACACATAAAGTAGGTCACATGGGGGAGAGGGGCTGTGCTGTGAGGTGTTGCTTTATTTGTGTTTTGAAACCAGGTTTGCTGTTCACTTATGCTATATAAGATGGAAGGGAGTTCCATGCACTCATGGCTGTGTATAATACTGTATGTTTCCTTTCATTTGTTCTGGACCTGGGGACTGTGAAAAGACCCCTGGTGGCATGTCTGGTGAAGTAGTGTGTCAGTGCAGTGTGTAAGTTGACTATGCAAACAATTTGGAATTTTCCACACATAAATGTTTCTTATAAAAAGAAGTGATGAGGTCAGTCTCTCCCTTAGCCAAGGGAGACTGGCTTGCATAGTATTTATATTAGCCTCTCTGGTTACAATGAAGAACAAGACGTGGTGCTCTGTTCTGGGCCAGCTGCAGCTTAACTAGGTCTTTTTTTGCAGCACTTGACCACATGGCTGAACAATAATCAAGATCGGACAAAACTAGAGCCTGCAGGACTTGCTTTTTGAAATGTCGTGTCAAAAAATCTGAGCATCTCTTCATTATGGACAGACACTCCCCATTTTAACAACCATTGAATCTATATGTTTTGACCATGACAGTTTACAACCTAATGTAACACCAAGTAATTTAGTCTCCTCAACTTGTTGAACAGCCACACCATTCATTACCAGATTCAGCTGAGGTCTAGAGCTTATATTATTTGATACTAATAGAATTGCTTAGAGAAAGAGATTTTGTGTTCTCCAATCTCATAAAACATTTTAGAAAAAGACCCATTGCTGTTATCCTCACAAGGGGAGGCTACTGAAAACATGGGTGTCAATTATTTTGACCCCTATATTTGTTTGTTGATTTTTTTAAAGAATACTTGTTAAACAAAATCTCTTTCTCTGAGCAATTGTATTAGTATCAAATAATAAATCCCAATTTGTAGGGAGCAATCAATATAGCTCAGTAGTTGTATTATTTATTTTATACAGTCTTTTTTGCTCATTTTTATCAAAGGTGCCAGCAGGACAGAATAACCAGGAAATGGGTGTGTTGTATCACACCCATTGTGAAATTATATACACAGCAAAGTGGAAGGATTGGTACCACCATAATATACAGTACCAGTCAAAAGTTTGTACACATCTACTCATTCAAGGGTTTTAATTTATTTAGACTACTTTCTACATTGTAGAATAATAGTGAAGACAGGGCCATATTCCCATCAAATCAAATCAAACTTTGTTCGTCACATGCGCCGAATACAACTAGTGTAGACCTTACCGTGAAATGCTTAGTTACCAAAAGTGCAGTTCAAGAAGAGTTAAGAAAATATTTACTATAAACTAAAGTAAGTGGCAGCAGTGTACAAAACAAATAGAGGGGGGCAATGTAAATAGTCCGGGTAGACATTTGATGAATTGTTCAGCAGTCTTATGGCTTGGGGGTAGAAGCTGTTAAGGAGCCTTTTTGTCCTAGACTTGGCGATCCGGTACCACTTGCCATACAGTAGCAGAGCAAACAGTCTATGACTTGGGGGACTGGAGTCTCTGACAGGTTTATGGGCTTTCCTCTGACACCGCCAATTATGGGTCCTGGATGGCAGGAAGCTTATGCTCAGTGATGTCCTTGGCCGTACGCACTACCCTCTGTAGCACCTTACGGTCAGATGCCGAGCAGTTGCCATACCATGCGGTGATACAACCGGTCAGGATGCTCTCGATGGTGCAGCTGTATAACTTTTTGAGAATCTGGGGACCCATGGCAAATCTTTTCAGTCTCCTGAGGGGGAAAAGGTTTTGTCGTGCCCTCTTCACAACTGTCTTGGTGTGTTTGGACCATGATAGCTCGTTGGTGATGTGGACACTAAGGAACTTGAAACTCTCAACCCGCTCCACTACAGCGCCGTCGATATTAATGGGGGCCCATTCAGCCCGCCTTTTCCTTTAGTCCACGATCAGCTCCTTTGTCTTGCTCACATTGAGGGAGAGGTTGTTGTCGTGGCACCACACTGCCAGTTCTCAGACCTCCTCCCTATAGGCTGTCTCATTGTTGTCAGTGATCATTCTTACCACTGTTGTTTCGTCAGAAAACTTAATGATGGCGTTGGAGTTGTGTTTGGCTACTCAGTCGTGGGTGAACAGGGAGTACAGGAGGGGACTAAGTACACACCCCTGAGGGGCCCCAGTGTTGAGGATCAGCCGGGCAGAAGTGTTGTTGCCTACCCTTACCACCTGGGGGCGGCACGTCAGGAAGTACAGGATCCATTTGCGGAGGGGGGTGTTTATTCCCAGGTTCCTTAGCTTAGTGATGAGCTTTGTGGACACTATGGTGTTTAATGCTGAGCTGTGCTCAATGAACAGCATTCACGGGCTGCTCTGTGGAAAGAAACCTCTCTCTAAATAACTAATTAAATCATTGAGCCATACTTCTCAAAAGCCCTGTTTATACCTGTTTCTAACCTTTGTCCTGATCCTGTCCACATTATGACAGTACCCACAGTTGTTGATGATTAAAAGATTGTGATTAGATCTTCCGACCACCTCCAGAGGTAGTCAGGGACCATGACGCATTGTGACCAGGAAATCTGGTCACAATGCGAACACAATAGATGGTTAAAAGACATTTGTCTTTGGGTAAGATCAGGACAAAGGACGCATGTTTGTACCTGGGACAGAGCGAGGCAATGGTATTTGAACAAACCCTTTCACCAGGAGCATTCTTTAAAAACCTGGAGGTGTATGCATTTCTCAAAGCAGGTTGGGGAATTCCACTTTTACACCTTTGACTCTGAGCCAACATGTCATTTTATTTCACCTTTATTTTACCAGGTAGGCAAGTTGAGAACAAGTCTTCATTTACAACTGCGACCTGGCCAAGATAAAGCAAAGCAGTTCGACACATATAACAACACAGAGTTACACATGGAGTAAAACAAATATACAGTCAATAATACAGTAGAAAAATATGTCTACATACAATGTGAGCAAATAAGGTGAGATAAGGGAGGTAAAGGCAATAAATAGGCCATGGTGGCGAAGGAATTACAATATAGCAATTAAAACACTGGAATGGTAGATTTGACAGTAGATGAGTGTGCAAAGTAGAAATACTGGGGTGCAAATGAGCAAAATAAAGAAATAAATACAGTAGGGGAAGAGGTAGTTGTTTGGGCTATTTATAGATGGGCTATGTACAGGTGCAGTGATCTGTGAGCTGCTCTGACAGCTAGTGCTTAAAGCTAGTGAGGGAGATAAGTGTTTCCATTTTCAGAGATTTTTGTAGTTCGTTCCAGTCAATGGCAGCAGAGTACTGGAAGGAGAGGTGGCCAAAGGAGGAATTGGCTTTGAGGGTGACAAGTGAGATATACCTGCTGGAATACGTGCTTTGGGTGGATGCTGCTATGGTGACCAGCAAGTAGAGATAAGGCGGGACTTTACCTAGCAGGGTCTTGTAGATGACCTGGAGCCAGTGGGTTTGGTGACGAGTATGAAGCAAGGGCCAGCCAACGAGAGCATACAGGTCGCAGTGGTGGGTAGTATATGGGGCTTTGGTGACAAAACAGATGGCACTGTGATAGACTGCATCCAATTTGTTGAGTAGGGTGTTGGAGGCTGTTTTGTAAATGACATTGCCGAAGTCGAGGATCGGTAAGATGGTCAGTTTTACGAGGGTATGTTTGGCAGCATGGGTGAAGGATGCTTTGTTGCGAAATAGGAAGCCAATTCTAGATTTAACTTTGGATTGGAGATGTTTTATGTGAGTCTGGAATTTGAGTTTACAGTCTAACCAGACACCTAGGTATTTGTAGTTGTCCACATATTCTAAGTCAGAACCGTCCAGAGTAGTGATGCTGGACGGGTGGGCCGGTGCAGGCAGCGATTGGTTGAAGAGTATGCATTTAGTTTTACTTGTATTTAAGAGTAGTGTTGGAGCCCACAGAAGGAGAGTTGTAATGGCATTGAAGCTCGAGGGTTGTTAACACAAATCAAATCAAATTTATTTATATAGCCCTTCGTACATCAGCTGATATCTCAAAGTGCTGTACAGAAACCCAGCCTAAAACCCCAAACAGCAAGCAATGCAGGTGTAGAAGCACGGTGGCTAGGAAAAACTCCCTAGAAAGGCCAAAACCTAGGAAGAAACCTAGAGAGGAACCAGGCTATGTGGGGTGGCCAGTCCTCTTCTGGCTGTGCCGGGTGGAGATTATAACAGAACATGGCCAAGATGTTCAAATGTTCATAAATGACCAGCATGGTCGAATAATAATAAGGCAGAACAGTTGAAACTGGAGCAGCAGCACAGTCAGGTGGAAGTTGAAACTGGAGCAGCAGCATGGCCAGGTGGACTGGGGACAGCAAGGAGTCATCATGTCAGGTAGTCCTGGGGCATGGTCCTAGGGTGTCCAGTGTCCAGAGAAGGGCCAGAAGTATACAGAATGGTGTCGTCTGCGTAGAGGTGGATCAGAGACTCACCAGCAGCAAGAGCGACATCATTGATGTATACAGAGAAGAGAGTCGGCCCAAGAATTGAACCCTGTGGCACCCCCATAGAGACTGCCAGAGGCCCGGGCAACAAGCCCTCAGATTTGACACACTGAACTCTGTCGGAGAAGTAGTTGGTGAACCAGGCGAGGCAATCATTTGAAAAACCAAGGCTGTTGAGTCTGCCGATGAGGATGTGGTGATTGACAGAGTCGAAAGCCTTGGCCAGGTCAATGAATACGGTTGCACAGTATTGTTTCTTATCGATGGTGGTTAAGATATCATTTAGGACCTTGAGCGTGGCTGAGGTGCACACATGACCAGCTCTGAAACCAGATTGCATAGTGGAGAAGGTATGGTGGGATTCGAAATGGTCGGTGATCTGTTTGTTAACTTGGCTTTCGAAGACCTTAGAAAGGCAGGGTAGGATAGATATAGGTCTGTAGCAGTTTGGGTCAAGAGTGTCCCCCGCTTTGAAGAGGGGGATGACCGCAGCTGCTTTCCAATCTTTGGGAATCTCAGACGACACGAAAGAGAGGTTGAACAGGCTAGTAATAGGGGTGGCAACAATTTCGGCAGATAATTTTAGAAAGAAAGGGTCCAAATTGTCTAGCCCGGCTGATTTGTGGCGGTCCAGATTTTGCAGCTCTTTCAGAACATCAGCTGACTGGATTTGGGAGAAGGACAAATGGGGAAGGCTTGGGCGAGTTGCTGTGGGGTGTGCAGTGCTGTTGACCGGGGTAGGGGTAGCCAGGTGGAAAGCATGGCCAGCCGTAGAAAAAAATGCTTATTGAAATTCTCAATTATAGTGGATTTTATCGGTGGTGACAGAGTTTCCTATCCTCTGTGCAGTGGGCAGCTGGGACTAATGACATGTGTTTAAAGTCCCCATGCAGTCTTTGTCATGTTGTTTTTAAGTAATCACTGTATGTCTAATAAATCACTGTGTGTGTTTATTTAGTGAAAATAACTATTTAATTTCCCTGAATCACCTTTCACACTTGAAATGCTCAGTCTGATCACGTGGGCATCAGGAAACAAATACACAATATATTTACATACATAGCCCTGATTGGCTGATAGGATGGTCTAGAACCCACCCCTTTAACCAGATGAAGTCATTGGTGAAGTCATTGGTCTATTATAATCAATCATGATATGGTCCAAAAGTTAGATCTCACCTCTCACTTGAAATTCCAGGCATTGTTTCCAAACAGCTCTTACACAAAAATGGCATTATCATAATTTTCACAATTTCAGAGTGTTATTTTTACCTTTACCTAGTGTGGAAATATCATACAAAAACATGAAAATATGTTTTTACTGAACTGCTCCTTTTAAGGCGTGGTTGTGGCGGTGATTGACATTGCACACCATCACGAAAAGGAAACATCAGGGACCATATTAGGATGTGTAACCTTCTTCTTGTACAACTTAATTCAAACCCTGATACATGGAAATACCATATTATCACATGCACTTTAGACATTGTATAGTTTGCACTCAACAGTGTGATGAATACATCATGCGTACACGCCATTCTGAGTAAACAGCTGCGTGCGTCATTTGAGCACAATGTGAGTTTTGAACAGGAGAGAGAACATCCTGTCTAATTCACAGGGGTTGGGAGGTAGATGTAAATATAGGTTTATGACCGGTGTTGTTATCTTAATTATATGATTATAGTTTCAAAGTTCGTACCCAGCTCCTAGTCAATGTAGCCACCCTATCATTACATATGGCCTAGAAGCCCAACAACAGCAGAGAGAACATTTACACACACTCACACATTCCATCACTATACCATTCCACCCATCTCTCCATTTAATAAGGACCTATGACATAATTAGGCAGACACATTATCGTACTTAGCATGCATGTGTTGTATTGTATCACATTGTATAAGTAGTCTTGCACGAGCCTTGATTTATGCAAGCCAAAACGGCTTATAGGAGCAGGAGTCTCTCTTCTGTTACGTGAAGCAGGTTGATGTACAAGTACACCCCCTGGACAGGACTCTGGTCTATCACAGGGCCTTACCATCAATCTATCCTTTTAAAACTGCAATATGAAACTTTTTGAGAACCCGACCAAATTCACATAGAAAGGCTAAGAAGCGTTAGATCTGTTCTATGTGTTATTTCTATGCTTCCCTTAAGTTTTGTTTTTGCATCTTTTACTTCAAAACAGCTGAAAATACAATAGTTTTGGTTATTGAAAATATATTTCACGGTGGTTTAGATGGTACAAATTAGGCAAACTATTACTTATTTAGCAGACAGGAAATGATGGAGCGAGCAGAGAAACATCTGGTACCATACATTCTTTGGTATGACTCGGCCAGGGATCAATCTCCCACAAGTTCCCTGAGTTGGTCTCTATCACATGTAGGGTTGCAATATTCTGGTTACTTTCCAAAACCAGGTTACCAGGTTTTCCAGAAATCTTGGTTGGAGGATTCCAGATTTCTGGCCCATTTCCTTCTGATTTCTGTCAAACCTGGGAATTTTGGAAAAGTTCAAAAAATTTGGCAACCCTGGTGTCAGGGACAATGTTTATATAATTATAGAATTTCATTTCATTACTGCTAGAGATACATCATTGCCTTTCAGAGCTAATAGGTTGAAATGCTACATGTAGCTTCTTTAAAGGACGATCTCCTCAGGGACTCCTGATACAGGGCAGTTTCTCAGCTCTGTGGATGTAGAGAAGGGGCTGCACAAACCCCAAAGACCACTATGATAGAGAAACAAATGGACATACCAAATGTACACTCCACTTGTTTTATAAAACGATAAATGATCAACTGAAGAACCAGTGGGAGGTACGTGACAACCATAGACACCATGATCATTGAAATGGTCCTGAAGGCCCTTAGTTTCATGTTGTTCATCCCTTCATCTTCCAGGACATTTCAGGGCCCTGAGAACAGCCGGGCAGCAGAACAACACCACAGAACACATAACCAGGGTGAATCCCAAAGTGAAGTCATTCATTATACATTTGATAGCCAGCAGTGTATAGTAGATACTGGACATAAAGTAGCGGTTTGGTGGAGAGGAGAGTAGAATTGCCGTCTACGGAATTGTTCATCTTTTCACAATTGTTGGGGTCTGTGAATATACGGGACAAAAATGGCCTCAGAGTGATATTGTAACAATTATAAACATCAACAGGTTACAGCTTACTATACGGCAACTTGAATCCTAAAGAAATAGAAGAGTAAATGCTGAAATATGTCTATGTTAATTGCAGACTACAATAAAGAACAGTCAACTAATACTGTATGCAACACAATGACAGACCACTCAATGATATTAGAAAATGTCCTTCTTAATTTAAACTTCTAACCTGAGTAGTTGGAGAGGTCTTCCCTCTGATAAGGTTGTAATGGCAGTGGAGAGTTTCGGAATTTTGCATGAATATAGTAGGTAAAGTCTGTCTGAATTATGCATATTAGTAGGTAAAGTTAGCAGTCAGTGTTCCTTCTTTGGTCATACGTGGGCTCTATCCCTAAATGGCACACCCTATTCCCTATATAGTGCAGTACTGTGGACCAAGGCCCATAGGTTAATGCACTATATTGGGAATAGGGTGCCATTTGGGAAGGAACATTGTTGAACACTGTTGAAACACAATTCAGCAGGAGGAAGGAGCATTTCACATACCCGGGTTTGACATGTCAGGTCTGAGATTCACATCTTGAAGATACTATATATGATCCATGTATACCTGTGGAGGCTGCTGAGGGGAGGACGGCTTTAATAATGGCTGGAATGGAGACAATGGAATGGTATCAACCACATGGAAACCACGTGTTAGATGTGTTTGATACCATTCCCTTGACTCCAATGACTCCACTCCATTCCATTGACTCCATATACATACATATACTACCGTTCAAAAGTTTGGGGTCACTTAGAAATGTCCTTATATATATATACACATTACCAATCAAAAGTTTGGACTCACTGACTCATTCAAGGGTTTTCTTAATTTTTTAAATTGTAAAATAATTAGTGAAGACGTCAAAACTATGAAATAACACATATGGAATCATGTAGTAACCAAAAAAGTGTTACACAAATCAAAATAGCCTTATATTTTATATTTGAGAGTAGCCACCCTTTGCCTTGATGACAGCTTTGTACACTCTTGGCATCCTCTCAACCAGCTTCATGGAATGCATTTAAATTAACAGGTGTGCCTTGTTAAACGTTAATTTGTGGAATTTATTTCCTTCTTAATGCATTTGAGCCAATCAGTTGTGTTGTGACAAGGTAGGGTTGGTATACAAAGGCTGGCTACATTGAAGAATCTAAAAAAAAAATTGTGTTTAACACTTTTTTGGTTACTACATGATTTCATGTGTTACTTCATAGTTTTGGACAAAACATTAAGAACACCTTCCTAATATTGAGTTGCCCTCAGAACAGCATCAATTCATCGGGGTATGGACTCTACAAGGTGTCGAAAGTATTCCACAGGGATACTGGCCAATGTTGACTCCAATGCTTCCCAGTTGTGTCAAGTTGGCTGGATGTCCTTTGGGTGGTGGCCCACTCTTGATACACATGGGAAACTGTTGAGCGTGAAAAACCCAGCAGCGTTACATTTCTCGACAAACTCGAACCGGTGCGCCTGGCACCTACTACCATACCCTGTTCGAAGGCACTTGAATCTTTGGTCATGCCCATTCACCCGCTGAATGGCACACATGCACAATCAATGTCTCAGTTTGAATGAGGTAACCTGTTCTGAGTTCTTATTTTCTCTAACGCTCCTCCTTTGATGAGGTTTGTATCAGGCATCTTCCTTCACCTTCTGTGACCCATATCAAATGTGTGCCGCTCGCTCTCTCCACCCCTCTCTTTTCTTGGTCGTAGGATCTCTCTGAAAGCCTGTTTGGTAAACAAGTTAACACAGACTGCAGCTGATAGCGGGAGAGCGGGCGGGGGGAGAGGGATGGCGGGAGATCCAGATGTGAATTCCTGTCACGCATACATCCTGGAATTAACTAAAAGCAAAGGATTGAAAAATAAAATAAAAAAAAACTGTCTGTCTGTCTACATGCATGACTTACATAGTTCCTTGTCCTCTCGTCAAAGCCTGTTTTACTGCATGGTAGTGGAGGTGAGGTGGACACTCCCAACGGCAACATACTTAGCCCAACGGCAACATGCTCAGCTAGGTAGCGTGCTGACAACTCCCCAGCCCTCCGGAGTCCTCTTTCTGCCAGCTAAACCTGCATTACTGTGATACAGATACTGTGTTACGTACATAGTCATGTAACAAGGGAATGAGAAGAGGAAAGGAGTCAAAGTTTATTGTCTGACAACCAACAAAAATACAATTTTCACATATTCTATGATAATAAAGTATGCTATTGTATCATAAATAAACTACAGTTATTTGGTAGAATTGTAAACACATATTGTGCTTTGTGATAAAATGTCCATTTCATAATTGGGTAATAAGATTTTTTTCTTAGCCGACTCGCCTCGTTAAATAAATAAAATAAAATAAATACAGCAGTCAATGTGTACCAAGTCTCTCATACTAGTCAAATCAACTGGAGGTTTCTATGATGAGGGAAACAAGTCTCTCATACTAGTCAAATCAACTGGAGGATTCTATGATGAGGGAAACCCGAAAACTAAACCCTGTTTGTCTACCTTTGTTCACACCTATTAAGTAAGACTACTGGAATCTTGGTTACATCCAATGTAGGCATACAAATAGAGGTCCCATTAAATTACTATTCTAATTCCTAATTCAATGGGCCTACATTTCTACCAATTCCATAGACACATGGATTTACTTTCTGAATGACTCCATACTCCGACCACTTTAAGTTTCTTTGTCTGGGTGGGTGACAGAAGTCCGACGGTATTCCGTGTTGTTCCTCTCAAGCGGACAGGGGCTCGTAGGTGTGGAAGTGGATCCCTTTAGAGCAGGTGATCTTCATCACGGCGCCGTTTAGACCGGTATCAGTTATCAGGCGCAACACTCCCTCTGCGATCAGCGACGGTCTGGGGATAGAGATTGAGAGATAGAGATAACAGGGTCGTGTTAGGTAGGGAACACAGTGTCCAGATAGTTCCTCCCTGGGTAATTCGGTTGTTTTCCGCCTGGTTCATTCGGTTGTTTTCCGCCTGGTGTCTAATGAACACGACCCAGGAAAGAGGCCATGATCATACATTCTCTTTCAATTCCTGAAGGTTTTTATGGATTGAATTGGACTGGCTAACAATTTAGGTTGTAAAATGCCCTCATGATTTTATCAGAGAATTCCTGAAACATGATGTAACTTAATTCAACAATTTCCTGGCTGAAAGAGATACAAGATCAACATTTAAAAAGGCCTCTTTTTGACACTGTAGCCAACAGATTTATCACATCGCCTTGCCCAAGGCCAAACAGCTTGGACAAGGTATTGCGAAATACTGCACTTTAAAGCAGCTGAGCTGGTAAATGTAAGTGTAAATGTAAGCATTCAAGACTGAAGTGCATTCTGATAGAAATAACAAAACTTGGCCTGCATATGATTTTAAGTGCATCTTATCTCAAACACACTGTATTTCTCAATATTTGTCTTTGCATGTTTCGGATGCATATTGCAGCAAACTTAATCATTTCAAATAAATGTTGACAAAGTTAGTTAAGTCTTTCCTCAGAATACCCCTCAACGTTTGTGTCTGTGTATCTCCACCGCCGTTTGCTTCTGAAGTAGAAAACCTTATCTGATGTCGTGCAAAGCACTCAAAACACAGTGACATAGAGAGGGGACAAGACATAAACACACCAGGAAGCTTCCAAGGCCCCCTCTCTCCTCTCTCCAGATAAGACAGGGAAACTGAGGAGAGATAACAACCTCCATGGCCTCCCACACATACTATGTGGAGGGAGGATTTAAGAAGGAAATGGACACTGATAAGGGAGGCTTTGCTACTCCAGATACTGTATTACTTGATGTCGTAGAATGGAGTTAGTATTTGGGTGGTTTCGCGGGGCCATGTGGGGAGGGTAAGCTGATTCTAGGTCTGTGCTGACTTGTTTAGGTATAACCAACACTTGTATACATTAATCTGAAGCAGTATCCTATCTACACCACATAGGTTTACTGTCAATCTGAGTTATAAAGAAAGTGATAGGTAATGAGTGAAAGAGGAGGGAAACGAGGCAATTTCTACATGACATGTATAGGAACTCACTGAAGCACCCCGAACTTGTGCACGCTCCTCTTTAAGTCGTCCTTGAACTTGTCAAACTTGCCCATGTTGTCCTCGTGTTCCACGGAGCGCAGGAGTGGGGTGTCCACGAAGGCAGGGCACAGCGTGTTGATCCTCACACCATAGTTCTCCACTTCGGCTGCATCCTGCGTTGGGAGAGGAAAGGAACACAGACGTGTCAGGGTGTGTGTGTGTGTGTGGTTGTGAAAGGAGCAACGTGCCAGTGTGTATGTATGTGTTATGTGTGTGTGTGTGTGTGTGAGAAAGATGAGCACAAACATGTCCGAACACGGTCAAGCGTAATCACCCAGGGCAAAGGAATGTGTCTAGGCCAGTGTTTTCCATGCCTTTCCTGGAGTACCCCCAGCCATTCCACATATCACGTATTCTAGTACAACATCTGATTCAACTGGTCAACTAATCATCAAGCCATTCATTACTTAAATCAGGTGTACTGGTTTTGGATTACATACTGTATGTCTATTAAGGTAGTCCAAAGTTTAGTGTTTGTTCCCATATTAATCGCTCACAATGACTAAATCAACGATTATCCGTAATCATGGTAGCATCCACGTTAATGTAGAAGTCTTTCGAAACATATTCTATTCTTATTTACAATAAAAGTGACTCCAAAATTATTGGGCACAAAATAATCTGAAACACAACCCAAACAAAATAGCAAATGCATCCATTACATTTTTTGAGTCACAAGCTTGATGTAGTCATTGCGTGCTAGGAATATGGAACCACATTTTTTGTACTTTTACCTCTTTTTCTACCCAATTTCATGATATCTAAATTGGTAGTTACAGTCTTGTCCCATCGCTACGACTCCCGTATGGACTCAGGAGAGGCATATGTTGAGAGTCATGCCTCCTCCAAAACATGACCCTGCCAAGCGGCACTGCTTCTTGCCACACTGCTCACTTAACCCGGAATCCAGCTGCACCAATATGTCAGAGGAAGCACCATACAAATGGCGACCGTGCATGCGCCCGACCCACCACAAGGAGTGGCTAGAGCGCGATGGGACAAGGACATTCCTGGCCGGCCAAACCCTCCCCTAACCCGGACGACACTTGGCCAATTGTGCGCCGCCTCATTGGTATCCCGGTCACGGCCGGCTGTGACACAGCCTGGGATCAAACCCAGGTCTGTAGTGACGCCTCAAGCACTGCGACAAGCCAATTGGTAGGCTATACTTTTTACTGCTTTAATACACATAAGTGAATTTGACAGTCTGCACTTTAACCCCATAGTCATTGATTTAAAATCCAAAAGAAGAATAAAGTGTTTCACTGTCCCAATAATTACGGAGGGCACTGTATGTGGAACGGCTAGGTGTACTCGAGGAGAGGTTTGGGGGTGTATTAGAACTCACCGCTATGGCTCTGGAGAAGCCTATCACCCCGTGCTTTGTGGCCGTGTACACTGGCTGGTAGGGGGAATGAAGGAAAGCTGAAAAGAAAGAAAGAAAGAAAGAATAAACAAAGTTTACAGTCATGATAACTAACCAACATACTCCACATGGTACCCATTTAAATCTCAGGCGTTTTTTATTGACGGCGCTTATCAACAATGCAATCACTCTAAAGGCATTGTTAGAGGTTATACTTGTCCTCTGTGTGTGTGTGTGTGTTTAAGCACACTATAGTGAAATCTACCAGTTTTTACTGAGATCTCATATCACTTGCTAGAAATTAATGAGTACTGTAACTTATTCTCTATGCCTTCCCCGTCATGGAAAATCCGGATCTTCCAAGGAAAAATATTACCACCTATTTTGACTTAATTCAAACATGAAAAAGCTGTGTGTTTGTGTGTGTTGGGCCGGCCGCCAAGTTGTTTAAACCAGAACAATCTCCAGAACATTGCATTTCAGGAGAACTCGCTTCCCCCTCCAAATAATGGGGCTCAACTTCCTTTTATGGACACATAAAAACCTTCACCTTGTGAAGATCAATCATTAGTTTTCCCCTTTAAAAAAGGATAGAGCCAGGGCAAACCTTAAGAGAAACCTGTTGTATGGAGTACTGCAAGGCACTTTGTTTCTGAAACCTCTCAACACCTTTGTATAAGAGAACAGAGGTGAAATTAGATGGGGAAAAAAATCCCTCTGGGAACATAGTCAAATCAAAGGGAATTGAGCTCAAAGACAATGTTTACATAGAACCATATAGTGTAGTAGAACCATAGTGTTTCAGTTTTTCTGAACCCTTTTTGGTGCTAGGTAGAACCCTTTTCAGAGGGTCTACCATGTAGGTTTCTTCATAGAACACCTTGTATATGGTTCTACTAAGAACCATTTTATTATATAAAGGTTATTCTTAGAACCCTCCATGAATGGAGGCCTTTAAAATCAAATTATTTATGAAGAGATCTTGGTAAGGCCACTTGTTGACGGGCTTAGTTAAACCCTATCACAGTGGTGTTAGGAAACCCTTGGTTTACAGGCCACGTCAGGCCTGCAAGTCACATTATTCTGGCTCGCAAAGTGATGTGTAATTGCTATTGGAATCGAGCCAGAGTTACGATATCCAACGAGTGGAATTGTTTAAATCAACCGCAACCTTCATTCAAAAAAATTGCCAGGGTAGGGAAGATCAGATCCTTGATTTAGTCTCAGTATTCAAACTGGAGCAAGCATCTCAGTAACACGTGCAATAAGTCCAACTACTAACAGATTTATTTATTTTTTTAAAAACTAAACCAATGTTATTTATCTTTGTGTAGCATAAAATGTATCACCCAATCAATGGGTACAGTTGAAGTCAGAAGTTTACATACACTTAGGTTGGAGTCATTAAAACTCATTTTTCAACCACTCCACAATTTTTTTGTTAACAAACTATAGTTTAGGCAAGTTGGTTAGGACATCTACTTTGTGCATGACACAAGTCATTTTTCCAACAATTGTTTACAGTCAGATTATTTCACTTATCATTCACTGTATCACAATTCCAGTGGGTCGGAAGTTTACATACACTAAGTTGACTGTGCCTTCAAACAGCTTGGAAAATTCCAGAAAATGATGTCATGGCTTTAGAAGCTTCTGATAGGCTAATTGACAACATTTGAGTCAATTGGAGGTGTACCTGTGGATGTATTTCAAGGCATAACTTCAAACTCATTACCCCTTTGCTTGACATCATGGGAAAATCAAAAGAAATCAGCCAAGACCCCAGAAAAGAAATTGTAGACCTCCACAAGTCTGGTTCATCCTTGGGAGCAATTTCCAAATGCCTAAAAGGTACCACTTTCATCTGTACCAACAATAGTACGCAAGTATAAACACCATGGGACCACGCAGCCGTCATTCCACTCAGGAAGAAGACGCGTTCTGTCTCCTAGAGATGAACGTACTTTGGTGCGAAAAGTGCAAATCAATCCCAGAACAACAGCAAAGGACCTTGTGAAGATGCTGGTGGAAACAGGTACAAAAGTATCTATATCCACAGTAAAACGAGTCCTATATCGACATAACCTGAAAGGCCGCTCAGCAAGGAAGAAGCCACTGCTCCAAAACCGCCATAAAAAAGCCAGACTACGGTTTGAATGTACTTTGGGGACAAAGATCGTACTTTTGGGAGAAATGTCCTCTAGTCTGATGAAACAAAAATATAACTGTTTGGCCATAATGACCATCGTTATGTTTGGAGGAAAAATGGGGAGGCTTGCAAGCCGAAGAACACCATCCCAACAGTGAAGCACGGGGGTGGCAGCATCATGTTGTGGGGGTGCTTTGCTGCAGGAGGGACTGGTGCACTTCACAAAATAGATGGCATCATGATGAAAGAAAATTATGTGGATATATTTAAGCAACATCTCAAGACATCAGTCAGGAAGTTAAAGCTTGGTCGCAAATGGGTCTTCCAAATGGACAATGACCCCAAGCATACTTCCAAAGTTGTGGCAAAATGGCTTAAGGACAACAAAGTCAAGGTATTGGAGTGGCCATCACAAAGCCCTGACCTCAACCCTATAGAAAATTTGTGGGCAGAACTGAAAAAGCGTGTGCGAGCGAGGAGGCCTACAAACCTGACTCAGTTACACCAGCTCTGTCAGGAGGAATGGGCCAAAATTCACCCAACGTATTGTGGGAAGCTTGTGGAAGGCTACCCGAAACGTTTGACCTAAGTTAAACAATTTGAAAGCAATACTACCAGTTGTGAAAAATTTAGTTTAAATGTATTTGGCTAAGGTGTATGTAATCTTCCGACCTCTACTGTATACGCAAAAACACATTAAAACAAACCATTCTGAAAATCACCCTGCATTAGAGCATGCTGGGTAATATGACATATGGTTGTACATAGAACCCTTCTGTTAAAATGAGAATAACTATGAGAACTCCCAAACCACCCATGTGTTCCCGCTGAATTTCAGTCCTGTAGGAGAGGGCATAAATATGATAGCTGGAATTGTACAGGAAACATTGTATAAAGTCTTGACTTCAAATCTTATTGCCACTTCAGCTAAAAAACAGTCACAAAAGTGACAAGGAGGAAAGGGATCTATAGGAGTTACAGGTTTGCTGCTGGGACACACAGGAAGCAAAGTATGTGCAATAACATGACAATATGGGTTAATTGATCATAAAACACAACCAACCGTTATCTTGCAGTTTCAGGCATACTTGTACCTTCCCTTATGCCTAAGCAGCTCGAACAGAGTGCTGATAACATAACACGTCAGACTGCTCTTCCCTCATTTGGAACTACAGTGAACGATATACTGCTCGTCTTAATTGGTTATTACAGTATAATACTGAACCAAATGCTTTCACCTTTTACCCTTGTGGGAATTGGCCTATATGGATAGGGCTAATATGAAATGTTTCTTACAGAAGAAGTATGAAAATGGTTAATGAACAGTTTGGAGGTAATCGGATAATGATTAGACCAAATGTGAGTACACAACAGTTCACCTGACACAAGACTGAATCCAAACATTACACTGTTGATTTTATGTGCATTTTACATGTAGTGTACTTTGCCACTTTTGTTGAAAACGAAATCTGAAAATAGTCTGGATACATTCAGTAACATGATAAGGCTATTCCTGTAAAATGTGGGGTAGGTGCAACACAAGACAAACATTACAAAGGTTTGAATGAGAAGATTAACTGGTCTCTCCAAGTGGCCACACACCTCTCCAAAGTGTGCACAGTTCCTAAGCAATTTCAATGCACTTATGACTCAAAAGAAACGTTTTCAACTATAAAAAGGTACCTTTGTGAGCTCTCCTAGCTGTGCCATTGAGGAACAAGCTCACTTGTCGTTATTTAGTTTGGAAAACAGCCCTGAATCCCCGCCATAACACAATTGGGCGATTCTGCAACTTCGGGCACTTAGGCCATGCAAGATTTCAGAAATTAAAATGTATTGAAAAAAACATTTGACCTGTATTATAATTGTCTTTGATTTGTCTAGAAATAATATCTGATAATCGCTGTGATCGTACTATTCAGGAATTTATATATTTTTGTCATTTGTCTCAGACAGCCATTAAACATCCATTTTAGTTGAACATGAAATATTATACAATTAATTTATAACACATTTCTTATACATTTGTCTTGCATTGAACATTATTTTAAGTGCTTTTTTAAGGTTTTCCTAAAATTAATAATTCAACACAATGCCTGAATGTATGGACTTGCCTTTGTGACAACTGAAAATATTTATTTATCATAACAAAATAAGATATTTCCATCCAACCATTTTGTGAGATTATGATAACAACCATATGATTTCCCCATCTTAAACAAGTAGATCAATAGTTACACATAATATACTAATTTACCTAAAAATATGGGTGTGGTGGAAATGACAAGGTGTGGTGGAAATAACATCTATGTAAAAAAAAAAAAAAAAAAAATGTTGGAAAACAATATTTTATTGCAACCATTTTGAACAACAACCATTGCTAAGCATTTAAGTAAGATTCCAGAGGTCACAGACATAGAAACTAAATAGAGGAATTTGCCCTCAGTGGTGGAAATGACACCCCTACCAAAGGACAGGTATATTTTGTATAAATAACAATATATAGGGCATACTCACCTCACATATTGATATAGATTTGATTTATTTGACTCTTTCTCTAGAAGATAACATTACATAATGTGTAATTATTAACGTTTTCTCATAGAAAAACATAGTAGAAGCTCAAAAGTCTGGGTCAGGGACAAGGACAAAACAGTGAAATTGAGGTATAAAATGCATCTGAAAAATAGCTAAAGTACTAGATTGAGAGGTGTTTAAAAAATCTGGGATGATGGTAGTGTGAACTTAACATAAAGAAAAAAACATATTTAAAAAAAATGTAATCACAAAAATTGACCCTGAGGACCATAGAAGTTCCTGTAGTTGCAGAATCACCCAATTACTGTTGTTGTTTACGCAATCCAAAAACGGTCGTTTATCAATCGCAATCAAGGTCAGCTGGGCATGATCTAAAAGCTTGTTCCATTGCCAACATAACTAGCTGTTATAAAATACGATCTTACAATGTTAGGCTTTCACAAGGAAATTCAGAAAAAACGATCGTAATTTAGGTGCATTCAAGTGTGTGTGATGCGTCATTTTTTTCTCTCACAATAAACAAATATAGGCTCATTCTGTTCAGAAGACCCCAGGATATGACGACATGTCATCTTGCAACTGTACATCAAACATAGTGATCATAAACATTGATTTGGAAAGGTGAATTGCACATTTAGACTCACAGGTGTGTGGCTTGCTTGTATGACATCAAAGCGGTATTTATTATAATCTTCAACATCTCATCTTTCAAAATACATCCAGTCCTCTTAATTTACAGCAGTTCCCCTCACCTGGACAACAAAAAAATGTGCAAAAGTTGCCCAATTACTGGAAGGGATGGCGGCAAATTTTTGTTGCGAGCGGTGCTCAAGTTCAGAATGGCTGTCAATAAAAACCCATACAGCGCTGTGAAGCGCAGAGACAGAACCCGTACTGAAACAGCCACTACGTTTCAATTTAGGCGCTTATTATTGCCCAAATCTGCCATTTTCAACTTGTATACAGATACGAGTGTAAAGGGCTACATGACTTAAAACATGATTTTAACATACTTTTCCTGACTTTCTCAACGAACTCTGCTTGCTGTATAATCTGCAGTTCTGTCCATTGTATCTTTGACTTGGTACTTTGTTGCTGTTGTTGTCCTTGGGGTGTTTTATTCTCAGCCATGACGTCATATATATTGTTGGGTATGTTCACCTCCAGAGTCTTGAATGATGCATAACAAAACACATCTAGTATGATTAATGACAGTCTATAATAACACTGTACGGTTTCTTGGGAGTTAGAGTCACCAAGAACAGAACATGATGAAAAATCCCACACCACATACAAAATGCTAAGCTAGGGACCCTGGGACTAAACACCTCCTTCTGCGGCTGGGTCCTGGACTTCCTGACGGGCCGCCCCCAGGTGGTAGGGGTGGGCGGCAGCGGGTCTGCCACTCTGATCCTCAATAAGGGGGCCCCTCAGGGGGTGCCTGCTTTGTCTCCTCCTGTACTCCCTGTTCACCAACAACTGCATGGCCAAGCACGACTCTAATACCATCATTACATTGGGGCAGGAAGGTAGCCTAGTGGTTAGAGCGTTGGATTTGTAACTGAAAGGTTGCAAGATCGAATCCCTGAGCTGACAAGGTAAAAATCTGTCGTTCTGCCCCTGAACAAGGCAGTTAACCCACTGTTCCTAGGCCATCATTGAAAATAAGAATTTGTTCTTAACTGACTTGCCTAGTTAAATAAAAGGTACAATTAAAAATATATATATATTTGCTGGCGACACAATGGTGGTGGGCCTGATCACTGACGATGATGGGACAGCCTATAGGGAGGAGATCAGAGACATGGCGGTGTGGTGCCAGGACAACAACCTCTCTCTCAATGTTATCAAGACAGGGAAGATAATTGCGGACTGCAGGAAGATGAGGGCCGAGCACGCCCCCATTATCATTGACAGGGCTGTAGTGGAGCAGGTTGAGAGCTTCAAGTTCCTTGGTGTTCACATCACCAAACTGTCATGGTCCAGACAGACCGAGGGGGGCACGACAACGCCTATTCTCACTCAGGGGATTTGGCATGGCCCCTCAGATCCTCAAGGGGTTCTATAGCTGCACCATCGAGAGCATCCTGACTGGTTTCATTGCCGCCTGGTATGGAAACTGCTCGGCATCCGACCGCAAGGCGCTACAGAGGGTGGTGCTTGTGGCCCAGTACATAGCTGGGACCAAGCTTCCTGCCATCCAGGACCTCTATACCAGGCGGTGTCAGAGGAATGCTCTAAAAATGGCCAAAGACTCCAGCCACCCTAGTCATAGACTGCCCTCTCTGCTACCGCACGGCAAGCGGTACCGGAGCGTCAAGTCTAGGTCCAAAAAGGCTCCTTAACAGCTTCTACCCCCAAGCCATAAGGCTGCTGAACAGCTAATATCAAATGGCTACCCAGATTATTTGCATTGAACACCCCCTTTTTTTTACTTTGCTGCTACTAGCTGTTTATTATCTATGCATAGTCACTATCTACATGTACATATTACCTCAATTACCACGATTAAACTGTACCCCCACACATGAATCAGTACCAGAACCCCCAGTATATAACCTCATTAGTTATTTTATTGTATTACTTTTTAAAACTTATTTAGTTAATATATTCTCAACTCTTAATTTTCTAAAAACTGCATTGTTGGTGAAGGGCTTGTAAGAAAGCCTTTCACGGTAAGGTCAACACCTGTTCTATTCTACCCACAAAATACAACCTAGCACTCTGGTATCCTGCAAACCATGATCCCTTCTGCATTTTACACCCCGATTTAAAATACAGAAGTCTGGTGCACATGTTGTCAATGTTTGCCATTCATAGAAATACTTGTACATTGCTAGACATGTCTGCCTTGTCGACCTGGTAGCTACTGAGGTAAGACAGGTGGTCTCACAGACAGCGCACATACAAATGTTCTCGTCAGAATACCTGGTTTGATATAGATGATAGCGTGTTTTCCTGTATGCAGAATAAGCTAGTTACTTTGCTGTGGGGCGAGCCCAAAGGGAGGTGCTGATTTGAGGTGGGCTGTTCATTTCGATGGATACATGGAGCCGGGCATTTGCTGACAAGTTTCTCAAATACCAACTCCTCGGATCACGCTTGGACTGCCTTGGATATAAGTGCAAGTTGGTGACAGTAGTATTTGACAGTCTCGGCCACGTACATATGGTGAGTGGCCTTCATATTGCAGAGAGCAAAGCAACTGGCCGAAGTACTGCTCGGTTTCAGCTGTTACTGGCAGCCTAGCTTTGTGGAGAAGGTGCTTTTTGTATCCTTAAAATGCTCTTGTTTCCAAGACCTTTAAAATAGTTTTTATCCATCTTAATGTAATGCAATTTGTGGATTCAAATAAAGTATTTAAAATGTGTACGTGTGTGTTTTTCTTCCCCCCCAAAATGCTCCAAGATGGTCAACTGATACCCTTGGTACATTTCAGGTTAGGCTCCTCTTACCACACATCATGAAGAACAGGGTGAATCAAAACAATGATTTGCATCAAACATACCGCGATCCAATATAGGAGCTGTCAGTCAGTCAGTTCGTCAATCAGTCAGTCATTGCACAACTTGCCAGTGAGGGAAGAAGCCTGTACCGAACACTGCAGTGGGTCCACCTACATTCCAAAGTCCCTGGTCCCATTAGAGGCAGCTGCCAGTTAAAGCGGGGCCTGTGAGCGCCTGCAGCTTTTGCTGCGGTTGTACATCAAGCAGCATCCTGCCAACCGTTTCTTCTCAATGGAAAAGAAAACAAACTGATGTCATGTCAACGGTGTTTTGGCTTTGGGGGTAGAGATCATGTGTGATGTTGTCCATTGTAGCTAGCCTATCTAACAGTTCTATCACTGTTACATAATCACGTTCAGAGTGATTAAAACAATATTTAGCATATTTATATATTTCCCCTTTCTGTAATACATTTCCAGTGTTCTATTTATGACACTCAAGGTGCACGTTGATGGTCACTAGGCGTTGTACTGAATGTTATGGATTATGCTCATATCGGTTGATAGTGATTGACGCCAGACTGGAGGTACAAGGACACACTGATTATTCACGGTTGTATTGATGACCTTCTGTGGACACCGATTCTGTAGCAGCTGACAAAGCCGCTGCCTTGGTTTTGAACTGCGAGCCTCTCGGTCTGGTGTTTCCAGAACATTTGGTGTTGTCTGATTTAGAATATAAAAAAGGGCCCGTCTCCAAGAGGCCAGTTAGAAATGATATCTGCTTCTGTGCTGGAGGCATCTCCCTGTGGCAACTTGTAATAAACCAGCTTTTATTTCTCAATTCTCTCTTCTTTAGTCCACCTGGAAATTCCAAAGAGGATGAGACAATAAGGTTTTCAGCCCTGTTTGTTTAGCGAAGCTTCAGAATCAGCTCTCTGGAGGTGAGTCAATTGTGTTTACCCCTCTGTGGTGGAGACTTTTCTGGCTTCTCTCACCAAGGGGTATTTCTGAAATGTGATGAACGAGCCTCGTTGTACTGTCAATTAATGATCTTGGTTTTGTTGTAATTGACTTAGTTAAAAGTCCGTGGGTAAAAGTCGCTTCTCCAGTCAGCTGCATGTGTGGTTTGTGTGCTGCAAATCAATGAATTTGGGAAGGGTGTGCCTGGTTCGAGTACGTGAGGTTTTTGTGGGGTTCCGAGTACGTGAGTGCTCTGTGAATATCGATAACAACGCATTTAAAACCTCAAGTGGCCTCGGCAGTGTCGTCCTGGTGGGAAAAGTAACCAATCAGTTTTAAATACCACACAATTGGGAGAGCCCTCTGGGACCAGGGATTAGCAACATCTGGTCATTTTTAGATACTGTTAGCAAAGGAT